>NW_019239157.1:0-1863 GCF_002742605.1 Olea europaea var. sylvestris
AAACTGTTAACTTCACCTTTTTCTCCTTCGAGTAGTTATAACACTCGAAGATCATTTCAACCTTCCTTTTCCACTCCAGGTATAGCTCGGGATCACTCCTTCCTTTGAATGAAGGAACTGTCATTTTTATATTTCTCAAGTTTCCATCCAACTCCTCCCCCCGATCATTCCGACCCCGTCTGTCGAACCTATCGCCTCTATTCCTCATCCTTCCCATCTCAACACCGTGAAATTCATCTTCGCCCATGTCACTCCCATATCCATACTCCTCTCGCCTTTCCCTCTTAAGCTCTCATCTATCCGGTTATCTAGCATTGGATACATCCACTCGATGCCCCCAACTAAGATTAGCCACCGATGTATCTAATATATTCATCCAAGCCTCCTGCTTCTCCAACCTATCTCTCACATCTCCAAACGCCCTCTCAAACCTTTGCACTAAATCCTCCGATGCATTGCTATTATTTCCTTGTCAGCTTAAGTTTGATTCTGCCCTTTCTGAAATTCTAACACTAAAATTTTATTTTACTGCCTTACCAAAAGTCACTCGAAACACACACAAGGCTTTTACCCTCTATTAAGCTCACCTCTCTTCCTTTTATCACTCAGTTCTTTCAACAATTGCCTCTAGGAACAATCAATGAACTCAATCAATCAATTTGTGTAGAATTTCCCAAACCGGATCTGACTCAATAATTGTAACAAAGGACTCAAAGAAAACTTTTAAAACTTGATTTGAATTGAACGAATGGAATGATTCAATGTGTCCAAATAATTTATAAACGATAATGAATAATAAAAGTTGGTATTTGACGGATCAATAATATTTAACAAGTTTTTTTTAACTGTACAGATGAACAGTAATTTTTTTTAGATTCGAAAATCAATAACAAAACCAACAAAGAAAACGAAAACTGATTTGGGGCGAAAATTGAGCCCAAAAACGGAATTTGAAGATTTTTTGATGAAACTTTTGGATCAAGGGTCAAGAAAAACCTTCTGGACACAAGAACACAAGAAATTGAAAAAAAATTAGAAAACAAAGGATATAACCTAATTAAATTGGAGCCAAAGCTTTGATACCAACTGATACGAACCCCGTAGCAATGGAAACTACGAAACCCACAACGAGATTGATGTGGAACCCATGAACGCCAATACTAACCCGATTTTGGATCTTGAACCCCAAGAATTGAACCAAGAAACCCTAGATTAGCGAAGAACCTAAAACCCCCTTGATTACAATTGAAAGAACCCACAATCCGATTGATTAGAATGCCATAAGAAGTTAATTTTTGATAAGTTCCAAGATTGTTCAAGAAGAGCAACAAATTGAAAGAAGAAATTTCTCTCTCTATAATATTAATTCAAAAGTCAAAAGTTCAAAGGTTCTTACAATGAAAAGTAATATCCTATTTATACTAATGAATAAAAATGTCCAAAACCATCAAATTATGGTAATAATTTGATTTCATAAGAATTATATCGAAACTAGGAAATTCGGCCAAAATTAGAAAATTAGCCAATTTTTTTGGCTTGTGCGGCCGCATGGTGTAAATTCATGCGGTCGCATGGTTCAACTGAAATTGCACTTTTGGTTTTCGGTATGTATGTGTGCGGCCGCATGTGGTTTTGCCTGTGCGGCCGCATGATGTTGTCTTCAACCTCTGTTTTCGTCACTTGATAATAAATTGATCCAAATTGATTCGCCCTTCGACCCGAACATGAAAGTTGCTCCATTTTGAGTCCCGAACACGGTTCCATCAATGGTTTCTTGAATGAGCAATCCCATCGCTTGTTTCACTTGCTTTGCCCTTGATCGTGTCATTGGTCCGCCATCGACTATCAACGAGTCTCGTCTCG
>NW_019239158.1:0-1863 GCF_002742605.1 Olea europaea var. sylvestris
CAACGAAGTGGTGAGTACAATCCAAAACGGTCGCTATATTTCCAAAAAGTACTTATGTGCCCAAAATGGACACCGTGTGCAAATGTTACGCTCAATTCGTCGTACGCCGACAATCCGAGCATTCCAAATTTGAAAGTGCTCATTCTTTCGAAAAATGGTCGAAATACCTCGTACGTCACGACGAAGTGGTGAGTTCAATCCAAAATGGTCGCTACATTTCCAAAAAGTACTTATGGGCCCAAAACGGACACCGTGTGCAAAAGTTACGCTCAATTCTTCGTACGCCGACTCTCCAAGCGTTCCAAATATGCAAGTGCTCATTCTTTCGAAAAATGGCCAAAATCCCTCTTACATCACGACGAAGTGGTGAGTTCAATCCAAAATGGTCGCTACATTTTGAAAAAGTACTTATGGGCCCAAAACGGAGATCGTGTGCAAAAGTTACGCTCAATTCTTCGGACGCCGACTCTCCAAGCGTTCCAAATATGCAAGTGCTCATTCTATAGAAAAATGGCCGAAATTCCTCTTACGTCACGATGAAGTGGTGAGTTCAATCCAAAACGGTCGCTACATTTCCAAAAAGTACTTATGGGCCCAAAACGGACACCGTGTGCAAAAGTTACGCTCAATTCTTCGTACGCCGACTCTCCAAGCGTTCCAAATATGCAAGTGCTCATTCTTTCGAAAAATGGCCGAAATCCCTCTTACGTCCAGACGAAGTGGTGAGTTCAATCCAAAACGGTCGCTACATTTCCAAAAAGTACTTATGGGCCCAAAACGGAGATCGTGTGCAAAAGTTACGCTCAATTCTTCGTACCCCGACTCTCCAAGCGTTCCAAATATGCAAGTGCTCATTCATTCTAAAAATGGTTGAAATTCCTCGTATGTCACGATGAAGTCGTGAGTTCAATCCAAAATGGTCGCTACATTTCTGAAAAGTACTTATGGGCCAAAAACAGACGCCGTTTTCAAAAGTTACGCTCGATGCTTCGAACGCGGAAAATCCAAGCGCTCCAAACATGCAAGTTCTCATTCTTTCAAAAATGGCCGAAATCTCTATTACATCATGACGAAGTTTTGAGTTCAATCCAAAACGGTCGCTACTTTTCCAAAGAGTACTTATGGGCCAAAAATGGACACCGTGTGCAAAAGTTACACTCAATTCTTCGTACGCCGACTCCCCAAGCATTCCAAATATGCAAGTGCTCGTTCTCTCGAAAAATGGCCAAAATCCCTTATACGTCACGACGAAGTGGTGAGTTCAATCCAAAACGGTCGCTACTTTTCCAAAGAGTACTTATGGGCCAAAAATGGACACCGTGTGCAAAAGTTACACTCAATTCTTCGTACGCCGACAATCCGACCATTCCAAATTTGAAAGTGCTCATTCTTTTAGAAAATGGCCGAAATCCCTCGTACGTCATGACGAAGTGCTGAGTTCAATCCAAAACGGTCGCTACTTTTCCAAAGAGTACTTATGGGCCAAAAACGGACACCGTGTGCAAAAGTTACGCTCAATTCTTCGTACGTCGACAATTCGAGCATTTCAAATTTGAAAGTGCTCATTCTTTTGAAAAATGGCTGAAATCCCTCGTACGTCACGATGAAGTTGTGAGTTCAATCCAAAATGGTCGCTACATTTCCAAAAAGTACTTATGGGCCTAAAAAGGACAAGGCGTGCAAAAGTTACGCTCAATTCTTCTTACGCCAAATCCTAATGCATTCCAAATATGCAAGTGCTCATTCTTTCGAAAAATGGTTGAAATCCCTCGTACGGCAGGACAAAGTCATGACTTCAATCCAAAACGGTCGCTACATTTCTGCAAAGTACTTATGGGCCCAAAACGGACGCCGTTTGCAAAA
>NW_019239159.1:0-1863 GCF_002742605.1 Olea europaea var. sylvestris
AGCTTTTTTGCTTGAAAGTTGATACGTGATAATACTTAGACCATATTTCACCTCTTTGACTCCTTTCCTCATCCGATCGACCTCTAACACTCTTGAATCTTCATTCTATCGCCGTCTTATCTATGAATTATTTGCAATTCCGTCCCTGAACTTTCATTTTCTTTCGTTTTTGGCCTTTTTCGCATCTTTTCTCTTAAGATCCATCAAATCCATCAATATGGCCCTATAATATGAAATTGCATATAATTAAGTCATAATTAACCAATTTTATCAACAATTAATTATGTTTTGTGGATCGAGTAAGTGTGTGAAAATACACTTATCAATTTACCATCTATTATTAGGTATCTTGAACCTTTAACATGTAATTTATTTTACTGTATATTTTGCAGATTGTTATTTTGATAAAATGACTTTTCCAACTTTGGGAGAGAAAAAACTACATCCTAAAAAACAATGTAAATTTTCTTGGAATGAAACAACTCCATCTCAATCTCCCAGCAATCAATGTGAGAAAGATGTTGAAAAAATTATTCATTGGCAAAAGGTTGCAAATCAATTACCCGATGTATTTGTTGACACTAAAAAGGTGATAAAGTCATATATTTTAGTTGAAAATATTTTAGCAAAAATTGATGTACCTGAAGGATCATCTGTCGTAACAAATGAATCTCAAATACGTCAGAAAACGAGATTGATCAATTGGTTTAAAAGACCCTGTATCTCGAAAAAGAAAAATACAAGAGAAAAACCAACCAAAAACTTCGAAAGAAGTAACATTAGAAAAGATTGATCAATCAATTATTGAAAATATGGTTCTTGAAGAATTACAAGTCTTCGAAAATAATCAGATTTTAATAAATTATATGTTATCTCATAAATTATGGAAACAGAATAATGTTATTATAGAAAATATTTTCATCTTTAACGTGGCTCTTGATATTATGCAAAAATGAGGATCCTGACCACAATCAGTTAAAGATTGTCAAAATAGAAATGATTGGTTAAAATGAAAAGAAGTCATATAGGTAGAATTAAATTCCTTAAATAAACGAAAAGTGTTTGGACTTGTAGTTTGAACACCTGAAAATGTAATCTCCGTAGGATACAAATGAATATTTGTACCAAAGAGAAATGAAAATATTGAAATTACAAGATACAAAGCCAAACTCGTAGCTCAAGGTTTCTCACAAAGACCGGAAGTTGATTATGAAGAAACATATTCTCCCTTAATGGATACCATCACTTTTAAATTATTAATTAGTTTCACTGTGTTACAAAGGCTTGATATGCATCTTATGGATATAATAACTACCTATTTGTGTCAGGAACAAATGATACATGCCCGATACTTTGTTCTCAATTAAATTGTAAAGACTTAGTAAATATTTGTTGAATGGTGGTTATAAAAATGATTATATCTTCTCATATATTTTCATTAAGAAAATGGATATTGAATTTGCAATTATGGTAGTTGATGTTGACGATTTAAATTTAATTGAAATTCCTAAAGAGCTCAACAAATTATTGATTATTTCAAAAATGAATTTGAGATGAAAAATTTAGGAAAACCAAATTCTATCTCGAGTTGTAGATTGAACATTTCTCAGAAAGATTATTTTTTCATAAATCTACTTATATAGAAAAAGGCTTAAAGCGTTTTTATGTGATAATGCATATTCATTGGCATCACCTATGGTTGTTCGATCACTTGATGTGAAAAAAAGATACATTTCGTCCACTTGAAGATGGAAAAAATGTTCTTGATCCTGAAGTACCATATCTCAGTACAATTGAAGCATTGACTAATCTTACAAATTGCATTGAATTCAACATAGCTTTTTTCTGTAAATCTTCTTGCAA
>NW_019239160.1:0-1863 GCF_002742605.1 Olea europaea var. sylvestris
CCGTCGCGGAAAATGACGAAATTGCCCAGACGCGATTTTTGTTTCCGATCAACCTGCCAAATTTTAGCCCATTCCGACACCGTTGCGAAAAATGACGAAATTGTCCCTGGCGCGATTTTTGTTTCCGACCAATCTGTCAAATTTCAGCCCATTCGGACACTGTCGCGAAAAAATGACGAAATTGCCCCCGGCGCGATTTTTGTTTCCGATCAAACTCCCAAATTTTAGCCCATTCCGACACAGTCGCGAAAAATGGCGAAATTGCCCTCGACGCGATTTTTGTTTCCGGTCGACGAAATCGCCCCCGACGCGATTTTTGTTTCCGATCAACCCGCCAAATTTCAGCCCATTCCGACACCGTCGCGAAAAATGACGAAATTGCCCCCGGCGTGATTTTTGTTTCCGATCAATCCCTCATATTTCATCCCATTCCGACACCGTCGCGAAAAATGACGAAATTGCCCTAGCGCGATTTTTGTTTCCGATCAACCAGCCAAATTTTAGCCCATTCCGACACCGTCGCGAAAAATGACGAAATTGCCCCTAGCGCGATTTTTGTTTCCGACCAATCTGTCAAATCTCAGCCCATTCGGACACCGTCGCGAAAAAATGACGAAATTGCCCCCGGCTAGATTTTTTTTTCCGATCAACCTGCCAAATTTTAGCCCATTCCGGCACCGTCGCGAAAAATGTCAAAATTACCCCCGGTGCAATTTTTGTTTCCGATCAATCTGTCAAATTTGGGCCCATTCCGACGTCGTCGCGAAGAAAAAACGAAATTGCCCCCGGCGCGATTTTTGCATCCGATCAACCTGCCAAATTTCAACCCATTCAGACACCATCGCGAAAGAATGACGAAATTGCCCCCGGCGCGATTTTTATTTCCGATCAATCTGTCAAATTTCAGCCCATTCCGACACCGTCGCGAAAAATGACGAAATTGCCCCGGCGCGATTTTTGTTTCCGATCAACCTGCCAAATTTTAGCCCATTCCGACGCCGTCGCGAAAAATGACGAAATTGCCCCCGGCGCGATTTTTGTTTCCGACCAATCTGTCAAATTTCAGCCGATTCGGACATCGTCGCGAAAAAATGACGAAATTGCCCCCAGCTAGATTTTTGTATCCGATCAGCCTGCCAAATTTTAGCCCATTCCGGCTCCGTCGCGAAAAATGTCAAAATCGCCCCCGGCGCGATTTTTGTTTCCGATCAAGCTGTCAAATTTTAGCCCATTCCGACACCGTCGCGAAAAATGACGAAATTGCCCCGGCGCGATTTTTATTTCCGATCAACCTGCCAAATTTCAGCCCATTCTGACACCATCGCGAAAGAATGATGAAATTGCCCCCGGCGCGATTTTTGTTTCCGATCAATCTGTCAAATTTTATCCCATTCCGACACCGTCGCGAAAAATGACGAAATTGCCCCGGCGCGATTTTTATTTCCGATCACCCTGCCAAATTTCAGCCCATTCTGACACCATCGCGAAAGAATGATGAAATTGCCCCCGGCGCGATTTTTGTTTCCGATCAATCTGTCAAATTTTATCCCATTCCGACACCGTCGCGAAAAATGACGAAATTTTCCTCGGCACGATTGCCCATTCCGACACCGTCGCGAAAAAATGACGAAATTGCCCCCAGTTAGATTTTTGTTTCCGATCAACCTGCCAAATTTTAGCCCATTCCGGCACCGTCGCGAAAAATGTCAAAATTGGCCTCGGCACGATTTTTGTTTCCGATCAAGCTGTCAAATTTTAGCCCATTCCGACACCGTCGCGGAAAATGACGAAATTGCCCCCGACGCGATTTTTGTTTCCGATCAATCTCTCAAATTTCATCCCATTCCGACACCGTCGCGGAAA
>NW_019239161.1:0-1862 GCF_002742605.1 Olea europaea var. sylvestris
TATAAACCCTAATTCTATTCTATCGAAAGTGATCAGTTTGAAAAAATAAACAATAAAAAACACATAAGACTTATAGAGTTTCGCCTCAACATGAGACTACGTCCTCTTTTATTACTGTAATAATTCATTATGATGAAAAAATCACACTCCCATCTTCTCTGACCTATCTGGTTTGTGATAATCATTAAACCTAGCTCCCTATTTACAAGAGAAATTAGGGCAAAGATGAATTATACAAGAAACACGAGTATTTTGAAAAATTATACATTTTCAACAAAAGTCACATTTCTTGAAATGGTAATGGACGAGTGAGTGGACTATAACAAAGAAAACCGTTTGAATCTGGATCATATCCAAGAAATATACATCTGGCAGACTATAATCAATATATTTCTATCCAATGAAGGCAATGAGTATAAAAAAGACATCCAATACACCCATCTAATATAATCGGAATGTTTACTAGATAACCTAAAATATGGATATGATATCAATAATAGGTGATGGCATGCTAATAATAAATGTACAGCCATAGACAAAGCTTCCACCATGAATCAATAAGTAAAATTCGAGTTACATCTAAGGGATGGGGGTTTTTTTCTTTTAGCTACTGCATCCTGTTGGTTATCAGTGCAAGATTTTGTGGAAATTATTCCCTCTCCTACGAGGAAAATTTTATGATCGTAAATTTGTATTCACCTCCAGAATTAGATCTAATAGAAATTTGATTTTTAACATAAACAAGAAAGGTTTAAAGACTTCAAATTTAGTGTGTAAAAGTTAAATTCAAGTATGACGAATATAATCAACATTAAATGAAACAAAATATTTTTTAACGAGATTCTGAAGTAATAAACTTTTGTACCAAAATTTTTATGAGAATCAAAAGATCAGTCAGAAACGGAAGAATTCAATTTTTCACAAGATTGAGCTATTACAATTAAATCAAACATCATAAAAGAACAAAACATTCATTAAAATCAAATTAAATTTTCCATGCCATTGAACCGGTAAAGTTGGAAAAATAATATATGTAACATATAATCTAATTTTTCACATATAAATATTTTATTAATTTTAAATTTCAATAGCTTTATTATTCACTGCAAATGCCTCTCTCTACCCCGATACACTATCAACTGCCGACTATCATAGAACTAACAACCATTTTTGGACTTCTCAAATCAAAAATCTTGGCTTCGTCACTAACAACAATGACAAGACTTCAATATCTAGTATCAACAGAAACTCCATAAAATTAAAAGCCAGGGACCCGTTCTATAAAATCTCTCCAAATCCGTACTGACAATGGCGCCAACAAACTTGAATGTCGGTTAATCAAATTTTTAGATTCTGAAATGACTGTAATTTTTCTGAATTTTATTTTTATTTATTTATTTTTTAACTATTGAAGAAATCCTCACCATCTCTTTCTCCACCAATCCTCGATTCATAGTTTAAAGTTCTCATTTTTCTAGACAAATACATAATTTTTTTTAAAGAGTTAATTCATAGGTAAAAATCTCTCATGAGATAATCTCCATTTTTATTTTTATTTTTGTCCTTTTACCTCGAAATTCAGCTCTCAATGGCCATTGATACTGCTGCCAGTGATACTGATGGTTACTCAATCACCCGATTCTCCTTGGGCTGCCTTCATGTACAGAAGAATTTTTTTTTTTTACAGATCCCTTACAAAATACACACAACATGGGATGGGTGGATTATTTTTTGGATTATTTTACGCAAATGGGGCCCACTCCCTATGTGAGTATCTGAAATTCTTTTGTCAAGGAAAATTCTACAATTTTCCATTCTCCTTCGCCTACCTTTGTTCAAATTACGACGCTACCCAACTCCCT
>NW_019239162.1:0-1862 GCF_002742605.1 Olea europaea var. sylvestris
CAAGCCTTGATTTTCGACTCACGAACAAGCTCGGCTTGGCTCGTTGATACCCCTAGGAAGTACAACACTTTAATTACTTTTGTCACTGCTTATAATCTCACATGGACAAGTATGAAGATGACTTTTATTTTTCTTCTACATGACTCCTTTTCCCCCAACTTTTCTTTTGATATTTCTAATTTTCAGCTTACTTGTGGGTAGCTATTTCATTCAATCATTAATAGTGTCAACCACATGCTGCTTCTTAATACTGTTTTTCTCTCTAGGGTAAGTAGTGCTGCTCAATATTAATTTTTGATTTGTTATAGTTACTTCTTCTTCTTCTTATACTTTTACCTCATTCTTTCTTGACTAGTCAATGCTTTCATTGGGATAAAATATGGAATTAGATTTTATTAAACCTTGCAAAAAAATCCACAAACCAAGCTAATTGTCGGCCAAGTAGAAAACAACATGAGAGGGGAACAAAGAAATAGAATGCTCATATAAAGGAGCACATGAGAAAATGAAGAAAGCATGATTCTTAACCGAATCACTTATAAATCACAGCCAACATGGAACCCCTAACTAGCATGATGTGGAAAGGACCAAAATATCCTAACACTCGGAGAAAAATCTTTAAATACCTCCACATTTGAAGAATAATGCATAAATTCAAATATTTCTATTTCAAATAGCTATTTCTCATCTTGTTCTATCTGAAGCATTAAATTGGTATTTAAATCATTGTTAGGTGAGAGAATTTGTTGATTGTATTTAAATTGGTATTTGATTATTATTGCTTTGTCAATGAACTTCTTCGATTCCATTTGTGCTGTCAACAGATTTCTCACGAATGATTCCCACCTAAGTTCTATTTGTTAACCAAAAAACACTCCAAACAATTGTTTTCATGCATGGAATCAACACTCACATAAGTAGCTTTTCAACATCGGTTTACCTAGCACAAGCTATCATTTCAAATGGTCTTGAAATTGTATTTATGATTTGGTTTCCGATTGTTCAATCAAACTAGATTGAAACTTTTTCAAGATATTCTATTCAAGGGTAATTATCACATAACATTTCTACCTTTCAATATTATTGTACAAAACATCCATACCTTTCATTTTTTGATATTTTCACCCCATATTTTCACCTTTCATTGAGTAAAATGTCATTTTCTCAATAAAAAAAGTAAAATGACAAATATACCCTCCTATTTAAATAAAACAAAACGAAAAGAAAAATTAAAAACAAATTGTAATTATACCCCCAAACTTTTTTAAAAACTACAAATGAATTCAAATAAATTATTAAAGAGGTAATTAGTGCAAAAGGTCCCCACCTTTCTATATCATTGTAGGAAATAATTTTCGCAATGAAATGTGAAAATAATGATGAAGATGTGAAAAATAAAAGGTAGGGATGTTTTGCATAATAATATTGAAAGGTATGGACGTTTTGGGTTAATTACCCTTTTAATAACTTTTTTGGACACATTTGCAACTTTTTAAAAAGTTTAGGAGTATAATGGTAATTTTTGTTTAATTTTTATTTTATTTTCTTTTCTTTTTAACTTAAATATGAGGTATACTTGTCATTTTATATTTTTTTATTGAGAAAATGACATTTTCTACAACGAAATGTGAAAATATAAGATGAAAATGCCAAAAAATAAAAGGTTGAGACATTTTGCACAATAACATTGAAAAAGGCATGAACGTTTTATGCTAACTATCCTTCTATTCAAGTAATTACTTCAAAGATATGTGATTAGTATGACTATCATGCTTGAAGTGTATCAGTAAAAAGCCTCAAAACAATCATTACTAAAAAAAAAAAAGCTTTACACCTACGGATAATTACCAACGGATGCATTA
>NW_019239163.1:0-1862 GCF_002742605.1 Olea europaea var. sylvestris
GCTAACGACCCAAGCAACATCCCTGAGGCCTCTAGGCAATCTGAAAGACTAGTTAACACCAAAGGTCATTCATCTTTTGTTGACTCCCGTTCATCCAAAGGAGCTGAGGTTGCAAAGATGATGGAGGACAAACGTGGTAAACCCTCTATTCTGTCTGAAAATGCACAAGACAGGAGGAATCAATTAGTGACAAGAAGGGAACTGGATGCTGAAATGCCTACCTTGGAAACAGTAGCACAGACACCTGCACTTGGCGAACAATACGAATCGAACACGAGGAATGTTTCCATCAGTAATCATGGGTATGATTTGAAGAACACCTATCGGCAGATTGGATCAAGCATCGGAGCATCCGTTGTTATACCCCGAGCTGAGCAATTGAAGCTTGAGGAGAGCAGTGGGACTGGAATTGGATTTGAAACTGATGCTTCCAAGGCATCATTTCCTGCCATCGTTGCTACACATGATTCAGTTCCACAAAGAAAAGATGATGCTTTAAGTCTCACTCAAAGTCCTACTGACTGCAGTGTTCTTGGAAATAGACGCCCTGATGGGAAGTTGCCTAGTTACTCTTCGAAGGACCAGTGGAAGCCTATCTTGGGAATGAGTGGCCAAAGTTATCCTGAGTATCATTTGTCGGGTATAATCTACTATACTGATGTACTACTTGATATCTGCGTTGTTTGTCTATTTGTGCTTGCGTATATTCACGCGTATGTTGTTTTTGCGATGCAAAAATGTCCGTTGTTGTGAACATATATTTTAGCTTATGCAAAAAATGATTCATGCTGACACGAAAATTTGGAAATTCCTTATGCAGCTTTACAGACAGATCGAGAAGAGGATGATATTTCAATATCTACTGGTAGGCCACATTCTCCGAAGCATACAACACTGGAAAAATGGATTTTGGATTTTCAAAAGAGAAAAGTTATTTTTGATCAAAGCCGGGCACTAAAACAGCAGAAAACAGAGCAAAGAATTGCTGCTCGTTCTGACAAGCTAAAGGTTTGCAATTAATTGCTATTCATTCAGGGGTTATTTTATAATCACTATTGTTTTGGAAGTGTATTTGAGTGGTTGCATAGTCTTACTGTTGGCTCAAGTTGTTTATCTTTATTTCCTAGATCTGGGTCCTGGTAATTCTTAGTCATTTGCTTCAATTTGCCTGATGATGGTTAATTGTGGATAAGCCTCCTGTGTCTAAAGTTTGCATACATCCATATGCGTTTCTTGTTCATTTGACTTTTTTCAATTTTATGTCTTGTGGTATGTTATCTTTTGTCTTGCTATGCTAAGTAAACATCTTTCTTAATGTTTTCCCATTATTTTAACCTAACTGCCTGTTGTCTGTATTTGTTTGTGATAGTGTCTATCTCCTTTTGTTTTGGCTTCATTAGCCTTCTATGCACTAGTACCAAAGTGTGTGTGGATTTGGTGTTTGAATGTTTTTATCATACCCTTGTTGCCATTGTTTTTACTGGCATAATTGGTTACATGAAGTTGATGGAAAGTTACTATTGAGACTTCAAAAAGTTGAATACTTACTGATCCTAATTGCACTCCAGATCAACATTTCAGACTCCTACAAATTCAATATTTGCATTGTCATGAAGACAGAATAAAAATTATTTTAATATAGCCCCTGTTTGGCCCCCATTCTTGCCAAATTTTAATGGTTGGAATAATATTTTTTTTAAAAATGTGTGGTTGAAAAAGAATGAAAAGTTTTTGATTTGCGTGTAATATTATTTTATGGAAGATTGTGTTGTTGAAAATAAAAGAGAAGAAAGAATGAGTAGGAGAATGTGGGCCAAACGGGGGCATAGTCTTTAATCTGTGAAGAAGTGATCAAGTTTGTG
>NW_019239164.1:0-1862 GCF_002742605.1 Olea europaea var. sylvestris
ACTAATTTTTGACACGTTATTCGACACTTGTATTGTTGTCCAGTGTCAATTGGGTTGGAAAACTGTTTGAAACTTAAATTGTCCAATAGGGATATGTTACGTGGCAAAGTATAAACTAAAGTGTGCACCATAGTTTGCATGAAGTAAGGTTCTTACCGATTGAACTTTGTAATTTGTACACTGATTTTTGACACGTTGTTTGACACTTGCATTGTTGTCAAGTTTCAATTGTATGGTAAAACTGTTTGAAATTTAAATGGTCAAACAGGGTAATGTCACATGGCAGAGCGTAAATAAAAGTGTATACCATAGTATATGTGTAGCAAGGTTCTTACTGATTGAACTTTACTGTTTGTACACTGATTTTTGACACGTTGTTTGACACTTGCATTGTTGTCAATAGTCAATTAGAAAGGAAAATTGTTTGAAATTTAAGCTGTCCAACAGGGATGTGTCACGTGGTAAAGTGTAAACTAAAGTTTACACCTTAGTGTACATGAAGCAGGGTTCTTACTGATTGAACTTTGCTATTTGTACACTGATATTTGACATGTTGTTCGACACTTGCGTTGTTGTCAAGTGTCAATTGGATGTGAAAATTGTTGGAAATTTGAATTGTCAAATAGGGTAATGTCACGTAGCAGAGTATAGATAAAAGTATACACCATAGTGTACCTGTAGCAAGGTTCTTACCGAATGAACTTTGCTATTTATACACTGATTTTTGACAAGTTGTTTGACACTTGCATTGTTGTTAAGTGTCAATTGGATAGGAAAACTGTATGAAATTTAAATCGTCCAACGGGGTAATGTCACATGGCAAAGCATAAACTAAAGCGTTCACCATAGTGTACATGTCGCAAGGTTCTAACCGATTGAACTTTACTATTTGTACCCTAATTTTTGACATGTTGTTTGACACTTGTATTGTTGTAAAGTAGCAATTGGATGGGAAAATAGTTTGAAATTTAAACAGTCAAATAGGGTAATGTCACGTGGCAAAGTGTAAACTAAATTATACACCATAATATACATTTAGCAAGGATCTTACCGATTAAACTTTGCTATTTGTACACTAATTTTTGACACGTTGTTTGAGACTTGCAATGTTGTCATGTGTCAATAGGGTGGGAAAACTCTTTGAAATACAAATCGCCCAACAAGGTAATATCACGTGGCAAAGCGTAAACTAAAGTGTACATGTAGCATGGTCCTTACCAATTGAACTTTGTTATTTGTAAACTGATTTTTGCCACATTGTTTGACACTTACATTGTTGTCAGGTCTCAATTGGATAGGAAAACTGGTTGAAATTTAAACTATCCAACAGGGCAATGTCACGTGGTAAAGTGTAAACTTTAGTGTACACTCATAGTGTACATATGGCATGGTTCTTACCGATTGAACTTTGCAATTTGTACACTGATTTATGACACGTTGCTTAACACTTACATTGTTGTCAAGTATTATTGGATGGGAAAACTATTTGAAATTTAACCTATCCAACCGGGATATGTCACGTGGCAAAGTGTAAAGTAAAGTGTACACCATAGTGTACCTGAAGCATGTTCTTACCGATTGACCTTTGCTATTTGTACACTGATTTTTGACACGTCGTTTGACAATTGTACTGTTGTCCAGTGTCAATTGGATTGGAAAACTGTTTGAAACTTAAACTGTCCAACATTAATATGTGACGTGGCAAAGTGTAAACTAAAGTGTACACCATAGTGTACATGAAGCAAGGTTCTTACCGATTGAACTTTGCTGTTTGTACACGATTTTTGACAATTTGTTTGACTGTTGCATTGTTGTTAAATGTCAATTGGATGGAAAAGCTGTTTGAAATTTAAACTATCCAA
>NW_019239165.1:0-1862 GCF_002742605.1 Olea europaea var. sylvestris
CAGCCGTTATTTTTGACTTCTATTCTCACAAGTGGACCCCACTTTTCTCCTAACGATTAAAAAATCAATTCTCAAAATCACTCGCAAACAGGCTCTAATTATAGAGGATTGGGTTACATTGTGTAGCATCTCACCTTCGGGTCCCAATCTTGAATGATCGGGTTATAAGATAGGGATGACAAATATTTTCATCCAAGCTTCACCCCACAACGTCCCCTTTTAAAATCATTCTATGTTAATGTTTTCAATTTTAATCGTATATAAAAATAGAGTAATAATTAATTAAGCGTGACAAAAATGATAATTTTTTTCCCCATCGTACTCCAATCCGACCATGACAGTTGCTATCCCTATTATACCTATACCTTGTTATAAGATCTTTAGTTTCGTGATCCCAATTATAAAGGAAATTAGGCCCACTATTTTAAAAAAAAAAAGGAAATAATTAGAATAATACACTTAAAGCCAATCATGTCTTTACCATATTAGTTGCACTCTTGGTGTGTCTTTGAACCACATTATTTTGAATAAATGTATTTCGAAATATTAGATTGATGGAGAATGTGTAGTTAAAAAATAAGGAAAGCTTTTGAATTTGCGTGCAATATTATTTTATTGAAGAATGTGTTGTTGAAATAATGTCAAATCACAATTTAAAACGTATTTTTCAACAGAATGTGGCTTAAACAAGGCTTAATATACTCGAATTCATCTAGATGTAGACAAAACAAAACCTCATCTTAAAATCAGGCAGTTAATATGCTCAAATTAATTCAAAACATAGGTAAACAAACCCTCCTCATCAATCTAAAATTTTTTGCTTCTTAACATTTTTATTAGTAAAAAAAATTTCATTTGATGATGTATTTTATGCTACATTATCCATTTTGAACGATTCAAAAGTATGCTAAAAGCTTACAACTTAACCTTGGGCGACGTTTAAATGTCAAAAATTATCTTACATAAATTGTTGAACGCAAAATCATGATTATTAATTTTTCTATTTATTTCTTTTCCTTATCGATATCAATGTAAATATTTATGAAGTTTGAACCATGATTATTAAGTTCATTTCTTGTGGTCATTTTTAACTTGTTATTATGAACTCTTCGTTTATCAAATTTAAATTTGAAAGATGTTTTTCAAAGTTTGTTGTCAATACTTTGAAAGATAACAAAAATCTCACCTGATGAGTAAAGAAATACAGCCATTAAATAAGCCAAAAGAGGTGACACAAAAACAAGAATTAAACTAAAAAAATAACTAATATATTTTGAGCTCAGGAATTTTGTTGTCTAATTTAGTTTATGCGAAAAGATAATGATACATCAGTTGTTTTATTGATGGATTACATACAAATGACACACTTTCTTGCAAGAACTTAAGGAAGCAACACTAAAAACTTTTATAATAGTAACCGTACTCAAAAGTGACATTATCATCAAAAAGTGTGATGGACTCATGATACTTTTTAACAATTAACTCCTTTAAAAAAATGACATTTACATCCATAACAGATAAAGACACTAATTTTATTTATATTATATCTACAGAAATAATATAAATAAAATAGTGTGAGATTTTTTTTTTTTCAATGTGACAAAGTATGTCACTTTAAAATTCCAGTAAATTAATTTATATGCAGGACAAATAAAGTGTTATATTGTGTCACTTTTTAATATAAAGCAAAATTTGAATTTATATTTATATTTAAATTATCATAAAGACCTTGTAAGCATATCTTTAATTGATTAAAAAAAAAATCAAATGAGATAGCTGAATGCGATTTTCTTTAAAAAAAATTGACACAACATGTTATTTTTAAATTTTAGCACCTTAATTCATACGCAAAGATATGCCTT
>NW_019239166.1:0-1861 GCF_002742605.1 Olea europaea var. sylvestris
TAATATTTTCAAATGTTAGTGGATGGTTCCCATGTGTTGCTAGATTGGCAATAGTTCACATTATCTACCTTCCATTTTTCTCCATTCTTCCTAATTTTAAAGGTATTTGTTACATGCGACAAGTGAATATTAACCTACGGCAAAATTCAAAATGAAAATCTGTACATAAATCATGAATAAATGATCTGTGACCCATAAACGTATACTCGTGACCTGTGGCCCTGTGCCACATTTAGATCTCATATTAGAATGTAAAATTATGATGTTAAAACCAGTGAAATGTGAGTATGGATGATATTTTACCATAAAGAACAATATTAACATTAAACTAATAACTTACATATCTGATGGATGCCTAGTTGAATGCGCTACCAAAGAAGAATGAATATTAGCTGATGGAGCCTCATCCGTAGGAGAATGAACATGAAATGAATTCTCCATCTATCTTGGTGGGGGTTCAACAAAATCAGTGTCATCTTCAACATCAACATGTCTAAGTCTACCATCAGTTATCATGAGCATCGAGATAGAGGATTTTTTTTTTTACCAAAGGAACCAGCCTTACTTCTTGTTCCCGCACGACCGCGTGAGCTTTCCATTCTGCCATTCTTAGACATCCCTTCACGTGTTAGCTCTGGTTGAACTAGTTTGTTGTACAATACTCCAATCATGTATGGCAACATCATCTTTGTCTCCAAAGGGTCCAATTTTCACGGGGTGCCTTTCTTCTTGGCATGGAAAGGGATACCGTGCGGTAGTAGTCTGCTCCGTTAGACTACCTTCCGTCTATTCTCGGTCATGTAGGGACGAAAGAAAACTTAATTATAATATTGTAGAAAGCTTACAAAAGAGAATTTGAATACATTGAAAATAAATTGAACATTGATTGTTGAAAACTGAACATTACAATTGACAAAAACAGAAAATTACAATTGCTGGTGCAAGGGGCGGACACCAGTGAGTTTGAAAGATTTTTGAATGACTATGGATGGTTCCCATGTGTTGCTAGATTGGCAATAGTTCACATTATCTACCTTCCATTTTTCTCCGTTCTTCCTAATTTTAAAGGTATCTGTTACATGCGACAAGTGAATATTAACCTACGGCAAAATTCAAAATGAAAATCTGTACATAAATCATGAATAAATGATCTGTGACCCATAAACGTATACTCGTGACCTGTGGCCCTGTGCCACATTTAGATCTCATATTAGAATGTAAAATTATGATGTTAAAACCAGTGAAATGTGAGTATGGATGATATTTTACCATAAAGAACAATATTAACATTAAACTAATAACTTACATATCTGATGGATGCCTAGTTGAATGCGCTACCAAAGAAGAATGAATATTAGCTGATGGAGCCTCATCCGTAGGAGAATGAACATGAAATGAATTCTCCATCTATCTTGGTGGGGGTTCAACAAAATCAGTGTCATCTTCAACATCAACATGTCTAAGTCTACCATCAGTTATCATGAGCATCGAGATAGAGGATTTTTTTTTTACCAAAGGAACCAGCCTTACTTCTTGTTCCCGCACGACCGCGTGAGCTTTCCATTCTGCCATTCTTAGACATCCCTTCACGTGTTAGCTCTGGTTGAACTAGTTTGTTGTACAATACTCCAATCATGTATGGCAACATCATCTTTGTCTCCAAAGGGTCCAATTTTCACGGGGTGCCTTTCTTCTTGGCATGGAAAGGGATACCGTGCGGTAGTAGTCTGCTCCGCTAGACTACCTTCCGCCTATTCTCGGTCATGTAGGGACGAAATAAAACTTAATTATAATATTGTAGAAAGCTTACAAAAGAGAATTTGAATACATTGAAAATAAATTGAACATTGATTGTTGAAAA
>NW_019239167.1:0-1244 GCF_002742605.1 Olea europaea var. sylvestris
AATTCGAATCATCTCCCCATCTAATCACCAATATTATTATTATTTCTACCTTTCTTTCATGGGCAGAGTGAAGGATAAAATTAATGTGATTTAAACTTATTGATTAAGCTTAATTTCTTTTTGGTGCAGAATTTTGATTTTGATTTTGATTTTGATTATTATTATTATTTTTTTTTAAAGATGAATTAAAATTAAACAAACTCAAACCAATCTATCCATTATTCTTATATATATATCGACATTTTTAAAAAAATATATATATTAAATATTTAATCCTGCATAAATTAATTTCAATAGACAATAATAAAACCAAATAAATATAACAAAATGGCCTGCTTTTTTATTTTTGTTTTAATATATTTTTGTCGTCGCTTATCAGCAAATTTTTTTTGGCGTGCTTCATTCTAGACTGGAAAAACAATGAATTTTATATGAATCACATGAAAATTTGCAAGTTGTGTTCTAAAAAATTACAAGAACATATACAATGAATAGAAGGATGCGATTTTGGTGAATTCCGTAAAAAGAAAGGGTGTCCCCTTACGCTATGCATTGCAAAAACACGAGAAATATAGAGCCTCAAATGCTGTATCTTCACAGCCCCTTATCAAATGGTATATCATTCAAGATACATCAGAATAATAAGCCCGAACCAAAATATTTTTACCATCACAATAATCTTCATTCTTTAGTCATTCAATTCTGATTTTTGAACGAAGTAAGCTTATTCTTCAGTTACTAGGATTAATTACATATATCTATATCAAAATTTAGTCGCATTACTGTTAAAACATTTATGTAGCAACATCTAAACTTAGAGAAGAGAGATTGGAGAAGATGGAGGGTCTCTGAAATTGTCAAATTACCTTGGTCATTAGAGCATCTTCAATCCAACAACAAATCAATTTGGTGCAAAAATTCGCTCCAAACCATCACCAAACCTCTACACCAATTTCGTACAATGTGGTATGGATATATATTGTTTAAATAAATGAATTTAATATATGGTATGAATTTAGAGTGGGATAAGTATAACAGTGGCGTGAATATATAGTATTTAAATGAATGAATTTAATAAAGATAATGTTGAAATGTAAGAGTAATGGATGAAAGTGGTGGTTCCCTAAAACTTTTATCAATTTTTTCGTTTGAGATTATCCAATCTGTTTCGCGCGGGTTAAGTCGCTAACAATTAAAAAGGATCAGACGATTGTGTAAGGGACGAAACCTCTTGAGACAAAGTC
>NW_019239167.1:4745-6395 GCF_002742605.1 Olea europaea var. sylvestris
TTGAATCACGGGCAATATGATTCCATATTCACAAGTAGACTTCCAATTCAAAACATTTGAGTACCCTGATGCCATTTGGGCTAGCTCATTTGCCATGTCGTTATATATCCTATTAACGCATTGGAGTTCTACTTGATCGAATTCTTCTAGTAATTCTTGGGCAATCTCGTATTGACTTATAATGGAATCACTTTGGCATTTAAAATCACCGATCAATTGATGGATCACCAATTGAGAATCGCCCCTAACGATCACATTTCTTATTCCCATATCTATCATTAGTTCTAGGCCCACAATTAAGGCTTCATATTCGGTCTGATTGTTGGTGCACATTCTGTCTAAGGTGAATGCAAACTTGTAGCAAATCCCTAAAGGATTAATTAGCGCTACTCCTACTCCTGCACCTTTAGAGGTTTTTGACCCATCGAAATACAACACCCAAGGTTTTAATTCGAACGAATTGATTTCTAATTCGATTTCTTCAGGCATGTCAAGGCATGGATGATCGGCTAAAAAGTTAGCCAAAGCCTGATTTTTGACTGCCTTTTGAGGTATATATTGTATTTCGAATTCTGATAAAGCTAGTGTCCAAAGGCCCACCCTTTGGTGTAAAATAGGGCGCGAAAATATATACATAACTAAATTTACTTTAGAAATTAAATAAACGGTTACGGGCCGTAAGTAAGCCCTTAATTTTGTACATGTGAAATACAATGCAAGACATAATTTTTCAACAGCAGAGTAATTGCATGCACATTTCGTTAACCGTCTACTTAAATAGTAAATTGCCCTTTCTTCACCAACTTGGTCTTCCTGCGTCACCATTCCAGCTATTGATTCTTTTTCAGCCGACACATACATTTTCATCGGCTGTCCTTGGATTGGTGACACCAACACTGGTGGACTTGATAAATATGTCTTCAGGCTTTCAAAAGCCTTTTGATGTTCTTCTTTCCAGACGAATTCGTTAGCGGCGAAAAGATTTTAGTTCGCCTTGCACAGTTAGAAATAAAGCGTCTTAGAAAATTTACTTGGCCTAGAAACCTTTGCAACTCCTTTTTGTTGCTAGGTCGTTTGGCTTCTAAGATAGCCTTCGCTTTATTTTTATTAAGTTCAATCCCTCTCTTGTGTACTAAGAAACCAAGAAAGTTCCCTGCATTAACACCAAATGCACACTTCAAGGGATTCAACTTTAGCTTATATTGCCTCATTCGTTCAAACGAACATCTTAACTGTTCGAAATGGTCATCTTCTTTAATGGACTTGACCACTATGTCATCCACATACACCTCAACAAACTTGTCTATCATGTCATGAAAGATTAAATTCATAGCCCTTTGATAAGTTGCCCCTGCATTTTTTAGGCCGAAAGATATAACCACCCATTCAAAACATCCTAGAGACCCAGGGCATCTAAAGGCAGTTTTGTGTATGTCTTCTTCAGCTATATAGATTTGATTGTATCCTGAATACCCATCCATGAAAGAATACATGACATGTCCGACAGTCGAATCTACTAAAGAATCCACCGTGGGCATTGGATACTCATCTTTGCGTGTAGCTATGTTTAAATTTCTAAAGTCTATACACACCCTTAGTTTACCATTCTTTTTTAGTACTGACACAATATTCGACAACCATTCAACATAT
>NW_019239167.1:7314-89276 GCF_002742605.1 Olea europaea var. sylvestris
CACGCTGATCCTCTGTCTCCTGAACTTCCTTCTTACTTTTTTCTAATGCTTCCTCATCAGTTATCCAACCTGTGGGAGGGGGCATTATTCTTGGAGGTGACCCATACTTTTCAGAGCGAGGTACTCTCTTCTTCCTTTTGGGTGTCCCGTACAGTACGTAGAAATAGAAAGGACGTCCAGATGGCTCCCCCAACAAGTCTACTTCGCGAACTCCCTCTTGATATAGTTGCTTAAACATAGTATTGCGCGATACTCCTCTCTTTTTCCTTTCTGCTTCTAGGTCGATTTCTTCTTCAATGTCTGTCATCCATCGTCCTCTTCATCGTTGTAGGCCTCTCCAGAAGTCTGGCCTTCTTCACATACCAGCACGCAGGCTTCTCCTTCGTCGTCCTCCCTCTCTTCTTCCTTTTCCTTATTCTTGAATTCATTGGCCAGTAGGTAATTATTGGCCACGACAGGAGGCAACGTACCGAATTGGATAGCAAGGGGCTGATCTGGATCTTCTTCATCCCTTTTGTCCCTCTCAAACCTTGATCTCCCAGAAGAGGTTTCTGGCAGTTCCTTCATTGATTCATCTGTACCGATTTCTTTACTACCTTCGAGGACGTTTTGATTGGTTACCTTGAGTAGTATAGGTGCTTTAGGATGTGGCATTCCTTGTTGCTGCCTCATCATCCGTCCGTAGTTTCGTTGGAAACGCCTTTGTTGGGTCTTAGTCATCTCATCGAAGGGTATTGCCCTTCCGGCACTGTACTGGAATGAATGCCATACATTTGGCCGGCGAGGTTGCGGCCTAAATGTTCTTCCAGTATCTGCTGGTCTGAACTGCCTTTCAAAAGACGGTCCTCTATAGAATGACGTACCTCACCCTCTACCAGGCTGAATGTTTGGGAAGAAGGCAGGGCGATGAGGATGCTGCCATGTCCCTGGTTTCTTCATGTCTCCATTTACTTCCCTTTTACACCTTGCACACAGGACGTTTTCGTCCTTTTTTGGTTCTTTTCCTTTCATTCGTTCAAAAACACTGGAACGTGGTCTAGGATCTTATTCTCCGTCATCTACGACCAATATGAATTTTGGTAACTTGTTCTTGAATCCAGACGTTACCATGTTTACTCCAAGTGGCTGTGGGAACGGGTTCTCATCCATTGACATCTTTTTCTTATCATCGAACGTAATTCGTCCTGATTCAATGGCATCCTGCAATACATGACGGAAAACCAAGCAATTGTTAGTCAAATGTGACCATACATTATGCCACTTATAATATTTTTTACCCTTAATTTGTTCAGGGTTTGGCAATTTGTGCTTATCGCTCAGCTTTATCTGCTTATCCCTATATAATTTATCGAATATAAGGTCAGCTTTGATCACATCGAACGAGAACGTTCTAGCATTTATGTTTCCATCCTTTATGGGTTCATCTTTGCCCGATGGTCTAGGCTTGGCCATTATGGGACAAGTATATGTATCCCCTTTGACCAATTCGGCCAAACACATTTCAGCCTAATCGTATAACTCGTCGTCGATGGTATGAACGTCAAAATTGGGTCTCTGTAATAAGTTCCTTTACTAGAATTTTTCATTTGTTCTTCTTCTCTTATCAGTCGCTCATACCTAATCACATTCGCACTCAACTGGAAAAGGTCAGGAAATTTCTTGTCCTGAAACTTCTTTTTTAAATCAAAGCTCAAGCAGCCTTGTGCGATCTTGACAAATTCTTTTTCGGACAGAGGTACAAAACACTTACTTCTTGTTGTCTTGAACCTTTGGAGAAAATTTTCTGCCCATTCATTTGGCATTTGACGTAGATTCGCCAAATCAGCCAAAGTGACTTCAGACTCAGTTTTATAAAATTGAGCGTGAAACAACTGTTCCAATTGTTGCCATGTTTGAACAGAGTTCGCTGGCAAGTTGATGAACCAGGAGAAAGCTACTCCTGTTAACGAACTAGGGAAAAGTCTCATTTTATGGTAATCGGTTATATCACCACTTTGCAACGTGAATCGCCCTATGTGTTCTAGAGTAGACACCTCTCCTAAGCCGGTAAACAGTGAGAATTCTGGCACTTTGTACCCTCTAGGCCATAGATATGCTTGGTCTACCCAATCAGAATATGGTTTTGTATACGTCGGCCTAATGACAGGACACACCCCAAAAGCCATCTGATCCTGCACGATTTTCATAATCTGGTTCCTCAACATGACATTGGGATCATATGGAATTCCCACAGGCTGATTAACCGGTTAATTTGCATGAGGCCTGATGTTTGGTCCTTGATTGGCAACAAAATTACCATAGTTAGGGCCATTACCATTAGCCTGGACATCTGTTCCCTCATTACCACGTGAAATATTCTATCCATTGTTTAGGACATTATCTCTCACGTTTGGATTACCCCCCAAGTTAGGCATGCCATTACCATTTTTTTGATTTGGCACTGTAGTACCCCCTTGGTTTGAAGTAGAGGGATCAGAAAGCGGTTTTACCCCTTGATTCGGATTTAGGACAGAGGGATTATGTCCCACAATTGTCCTGGTTTGAAAGTGGTTTGTAAGAGGTATAGTCGGTTGACATATTTGGCCTACTAACTTATTCATTGTTTCGTTTAACGTTTTTAGCTGTTTGGCCATATTGTCATAGTGTGCATTTTCATTTTGTGTAAATCTTTCCATATTATGAATACTTCAAAGATTTACCTGTTCAACGACGTCTTGCGTGAGTTCTCCAAGTAATGCACGCATGGTTCGAGGACTCAACTCCGTCATTGGTTCGTAATGACTGTTACTGCTCTGATTTTGTCCATCTGTTCGTGGAGAGGCATGCTGCTCCTCATATTGCTCGATTACAAACTGGATTCCTCCCTGATCACTTGCTCCTTCCTTGTCGAATCTCTGAGGCATATTGTTTCTCCTTTTGTACTTTCAACACCTAACACCACTGTCCCACCGGGCGTGCCAAATTATTTCGCGCGGGTTAAGTCGCTAACAATTAAAAAGGATCAGACGATTGTGTAAGGGACGAAACCTCTTGAGACAAAATCCCAAAAAGGGGTGTTCTTTTATTAGCGATGAACTTTACAATTGGAAATGGAAAACAACGTGCCTCCAAGGGGCGCAAGCACACGAGTTACTGAAAGAAAATTGTTTAAGTCTAAAAAACTAAGGAAATGAAAATTACATGTTCTCTGTTCGAGAGTTTTGGATTCGGTCCCTTGCTTCTATGTCCTTTCTCCCTTTTATACTTCATAGGCGATCTCTTTGTGATTAACTGCTCTAAAAACTGCTTGATCGTCCTATAACTACCCACTTTCTTCGTAGTGGCTATTTTGTCATGAAAATTGCCTTTTAACTGCTGCCATTACCTTTCATCGTTCAACCGCTTTCGATTGAATTCCTTGAGTCGTGGAACGTGATAGGGCTGCTTTAACAACTGCCTTGATAACTGCATTTCTTGATAACCACGACGCGTTATGTCTGTTGATACCTTGGGCGACTTGAAGGTTTGGGCGAGAATAGAATAACAGCTCTGGGCGACCGTATAACACTCTATTCGTTCAGATTCTGGGCGACTTGCAAACTTGGGCGATGGCGTTACAGCATTCTTGGGCCCCCTTATTTGGGCTTTCACCTTAATTTGTTCGATTGGACTTCGTTCTTTGGGCTATCTGATTTGGGGATCCCTCAATTGGGCTTTACTTCTTGGGCCGTTCGATTTGGGCTGAATTTTTATGTGTCAACACAATCATTAGTCATTACAAAAATATCTTCTTTAACTAGGACGAATCAAATTTTAACGAAGATCAAGACCCAAATCATCGATTTCAATGAATTTGGACAAGTTTTTTTTTTTTTACCACTTTCAATGCCTGTTTAGCACAATTTGCTGCTTAAAGTTTAAACCAAGTTCTTTGTCCTAACTATAAAGACGGAACTACCAAAAAATGAGTATATATATTTATTTATGTGGCTATGATATAGTCACCTTGGCAATAATGATTCAAACCAATATTATATCAAGCTTAGGAGTACTAAAATAATGTTTGAGATAATGATAATTATGAATGACATTGACAATATGTTCATAGGACAAAATGGCCTTCAATTCAACATATTTAATGGGATGACACACTTTCCATCTATGTTTGCCTTGTCAGAAATTTCCATGCAAATTTCATATGATGATAATTTTTATTTGAAAATTGGACGCAGGTACAATTATAGTGAATATATTTAATACAAAGTTTATTATTCAAAGGAATTTATAAGAGTCAGTATCAAATTCATTGTATATAAAACTTCATTTTCTTATTGTTTGTTTCGGCATTCAGATTATCCTAAATTTTGTTAAAAATAATAATTTATTTATTTTTGCTAAAAACGACAATTTCGGATGCCTATACTTGTTCTATGCTACTTTTAGCTAATTATTAGTGTCTTTAGGGTATCAACCTTCTCTTCATAGAGATGAAATGTCACGTAATGTTAAAGTTTGATCCAAATTTGGTTGAAATTTTTGAAAAAAATATTGTTTCCTTTATCCTACAAGTTTTTTGATATTATTTTTATCTTTAAGAATATTGTTAGGATTTTGATATCTTCCCTATTTATAGTTGGCTCTTCTTTACAAGTTAAACTCATTACAAAAGCTGGATAATATTGTAAACACAATATTCTTTGTATTCTTTTTTCAACATTTTTTCCATACCTCTGCCAATTTTCTTGTGTTTTTTGTGTTGTGATTGTTATTTCATATTTTATCATAAATCTCACTTGTTATTAACAAGTGTTGTTGTTCAACGCATACATAATTCTTGTTAATTTCTTAACAAGTGATATTAGATTCAAGTTCATTGTTCTTCGCAAGTTTTTGATCTCTTTTTGGGATGGCAATCTTTAAGTGTGATATTCAATTTTTGAATCGCAATACAATATTCTCGTTATAGTAAGTGAATATGCAAACAGTGCTGACTCAAATGGATTTTAACGATGCCTTGTTAAAATTTGACAAGACGTCCCAAAATTGGTCGTTGTAGGAGAAAAACGTACGGATCGAAAGGCTCTTTTACAAATTAATCTTTATTTTTCGAATCACACTATGTCATGGTTGAAATTGGAGAAATTGTGCATTACCAGGAGTCAAACTATCAAATTGCACTCGAAATAGTATTTGTATTCTCATTACATCATAGAAGGGGATTTTTAAAAGATTAACTAGTTGATTTTAAGGAAATCAACACTGTTTTGGATGCCTTAGAGGTTAAGTACGATGAATAATATTTGTCATTGATTTTATTGTGTTCGTTGCCTGCTCGTTTATGTCGTTTAGAAATACAATTTTATGTAGTCGTGATACTCAAAAGAGAAGATGCATTATATATGATGCATTGTTCTCAAAAGAGAAGATGCAGTATTTTGTTGGATTTGAAACTCATGAAGAAGACATTATTGTTCATGATGGTTATAGAAAGGGTAGACCAAAGTCTAACTTCAGTAATCATGTTTGTAACTATTGTAAGAAGGTGTAAGACATTAAGAAAGATTGCAACAAGTTGCATAATTTGAAAAAAAAAAAAAAAGTTAACTACAAATTATAAGGGAAAGTGACTAGATACTTTAGGTGAAGCTGTTATTGTAGAGAACTGCTCGAGTGATGAAAATGTTTTAGTTATTTCTAATGGTGACTCCAAACGTAACGAATATTTGATTCTTGATACCGCTTGCACTTTTTTCGTGTGTTTCAATCGAGATTTGTTTTCAACATATGAAGAATTTTCCAAAGGTGTTGTGGTGACCGGTAGCAATACACTTTTTCGAATAGCCAGTATTAGAAGAATCAGACTTAACATATTGGACCAGTCACAACACTTGGTGCAATGAGACACGTTCTAGGTTTGAAGAAAAATCTTATCTCCTTAACTACTCGTGATTCAAAAAGGTAGAAGTTCATTGGCGAAGGTGGAATCCTAAAGGTTTGTAAAGGTACTAGTGTTGGGAAGTTAAAGTCCCAGTTGTATATCTTGTAATGTTGTGTAGAACCTTTGTGGATATTCAGTTTGGTATAGTACATTTGGAGTTTGATTTGAGATCCATGGTGAAGAATATGTAGGGAAAAATTGGAGAATCAGAATAAATCAACCAAAATCGAAGGCCCGTGTTTACACGGTTTCCTTAAATCGAATTCGCCGCCTCATCGGAGTGCAAGAGGTGTTAATCGGTGTTCGATTCCCAGGATACAATCGGTTGACGATTCACGCTGCACAACGTTACCGACCTACGAACTAGCTGTGTCTATCTCTCAAAAAACTTTAGCAAAGAAAAGAAAAAAAAATGTTTTCTTTTTTTTTTTTGTTGTTTCTAGCCGAGAGTGATCCTTTAAGTGTAGTTGAATGTGTTGAGTCAAGTGAAGAAATCTCTACAAAAGCATTTCATAGTGATGATTTTGTTTCAGGTCGTGGTGTTGCCCAATTTAATAATTGTTTATTTATTTTGTGATTTTGTTGCTCGTGTCAATAATTCTAGAAAATTTTAGAAATTTGAGATAATTCTGTTGAGCATTGCTTGAATACATTTATCCTAGTTGAATTTTTTGAAAGAGGTGAAGAATTTTGGTGGTTAGAGAAGTTGGTTAATATTCTTGTTGAAGAGTTAGATTTTATCTTGCAGTGAAAATTTTCTCTAGATGGATAACTTTTGAAGTTTGATTCGTTGCATGGAATTTAATTCAAGGTGAAGATTTGTTAAAGTTTGACCCAAGTTCTTTTAAATATTTGAAAAATGTTGTTTCTTTTATTCTACACATTTATTGATGTTATTTCCATCTTTAAGAATATCGTTAGGATTTTGATATGTCCTCTATATATAGTTGATTATTCTTTACAAGTTAGACACATTATACAAGTTTAATTAAATTTTAAAAATAATATTGAGAAAATTTCATAACTAAGAAATTAATTATGGCACATTTCAAAAACAAGAAAACAAGTTTCAAATTTCTAAAATCAGATTTTTATTAAAAATTATTTATAATTTAATTAGTTAATTAATTATTTTATTAATTAAATATATTTAGGTCATAGATCTATACAATTCGGTCATAAATTAACAATATAATTAGTCACTTATTATTTTTTGGTCACAAATCAAAAAATTTATGTCACAAATTTTTTTACGATCACATTTCAAAAGTTTTGTAAGTCAAAGTTTGTTTATTGGTCACAAATCCAAAAATAATTAATCACGGATTAATTTTTAGTCACGACTTATCATATTATTGATAATTATGCAATTATTATTTTTTGGTCACAAATCAAAAATTTTATGTCACAAATTATTTTACGATCACAATTCAAAAAAATTGTAAGTCACAGTTTGTTTATCGATTCAAAAAATTAATTAGTCATAAATTAATTTTTAATCACAACTTATCAAATTATTGGTCACAACTTATTTTTCGGTCACAAATTAAAAATTTTATAGATCACATATTATTTTTCGGTCACGAATCAAAAATTTTATAGGTCACAAATTAATTTTTCGGTCACAACTCAATAAATTATAAGTCACAAACACAAATTTTATAGGTCACATATTATTTTTCGTTCACGAATCAAAAATTTTAGAGGTCACGAAACCAAAGTTGTTATTGGCCACATCTAATTTGTCGACCACAAATCAAAAAATTCTTAGGTCACAATTCATTGATTAGTCACAAAATCAAAATTTTAATTAGTCACAATTCATTTGTTAGTCACAAATTATATCAAAATAATTGGTCACAATTAATTTTATGGTCACAAATTAATAAATTACAAGTCACAAACCAATTTATTGGTCACAACTAACCAAAAAATTGGTCACAAATACCCCGTTCCATCCCGTTGACCCCCAATCACCACCTGCCACAACCACCTTCATCTCACCGGTATGCAAAACCACCATCACAGCAACCACCACCATGTCAATGTAAAATCACCGTCACAGTAACCACACCATCACACACCAAACTCCGAAACCAATAACGTCCACTGCCGCCAGAAAACGACCACGATCGTAGCCACCACCACCACTACTGCCACCATCAAACCCACATCCACCACCACCACCACCACCCCACAGTCCCCACCAACCAATTGAAAACACACCCAAAAAATGGTGATTTTTGAACCACAAACCACTGCGCCACCGCCACCGCCACAATCTCAGCCAACATCAACCACCGCCATCCAAACAACGTAAAAAAAAAGGGGATTAGTGCACCAGCGAGACGAGCGATAGTGAGGAGCACTGCTACCTGCTGGAGGAACACCACCGAAAAAAAAAATACAAATCGATGCACCAACGACGACGAGCGATAGTGAGGAGCATCACCACGTCTCCAACGAACCACCACTAGAACGAACCCCCAACACCACCACAACAACCATTATTTGAGAATGAACGACTTGCAGAGCATACTCAAAAGTTCCCCAAAACAAAATAATTGCATAATTGCTACTTGTCGGAGGATGTTATAGCGAAAATCCTCTTCACTCTCTCTTTAGAACCGTTCACAAAGGTGTTTTCCCACTTTCGCTGTATGAAGACAGTTGTTGGCTCCACAATTAGGGCAGAAGAGAGAGTGGAGAGAGAATGGATATATAATTAATTTCAAATGATAATATATTAATCTAATAATAATATATTAATTAACAAAAATCTGATTTTTGAAATAGCAAACTTTGTATATGATTTATGAAATGGAATCTTTAAAGGTAGGTTTTTGTGTAATTTCCACAATAATATTCTTTGTCAAGGTCTATTGATTAGGCCCTTATCCGGACGAAATTCTCACCAAATTTTCATTAAAAATTGGACTGTTGGGATGAAAGTGGGCCCCTTCCAGTCGTAAAAGAACAAATATTCATTTTGTCAAGGTCTATTGATTAAGCATTTGTGTGGGGGAAATTCTCACCAATTTTTCCTTAAAAATTGGGCCCAGGAAAAATTGGGCCGTTGGGATGAAAGTGGCCCCTTTCAGCCGTAAAATGTCTAACTCAAAATTAGTTGATTTTCCATAAAAGTCCTCCTTTCAAAATTAGTGTATTAGATTTCAAAAGGATTCATATGTAATTCTGTATTTCTTGGTCAATAATGGTGGCTGGTTTTTACTTTGTAACAGTATAAAAGAAAAGAAAAGAAAGAAAGGTCCTCCAAACAACCACTAAGTTTTGGGTTCCTAAATTATAAGGTAGAAGAAACTTAGGATATAATAGTATATTTCTAGATCTTGCTTGGCAACCTGTAAACATCCAAGCATTTGCAGTTATCTGACGTCGAGCACAACTGACGAACAGAATTTCTTGATTTGAATGAGAATCAAGAAAGACTGATTGAATGCGAACTCATGGAGATTTCTTTATAGAAGCATATAGCGCTCTATATTTGACGAAATGAGATACTTCACCATCGCATCCAAGCTTTCCTATTATTCGACCCAACTCCAAAACTTCATCATATGGAAGGTAAATCCCTATAGATAGAGCTTGAAAATTTAATTAGACTCATTGTATAACATATGATTATTTTTTGACAAAATTTTTAAACAGGGTTAACTATAAATAAATAACAATAGATGGTAGACAAGTAAATAGTATCGTAAGTCCATTTAAATGTGCAGTTAAAAATAAAGAGTGTTCAATTATAAATGATTCATGAATTTTACCAAATGGATGCTAATTAAGTGTGATGAATAAACTGTACTTGAACGATTTATTTTAGAAAAGTAATAGACATTGTTTATCTGCCTTTTCGAGATTAAAGGAGACATGATGATATGATTTTTATTGTATATTTCTAATTTCTTTTTCAAATTCTAATAAATGAGAGGAAAAAAGTGAAAGAGAAATGTTGATTTGTTGTATCATCAATGCGGAGTGCGGACAAGACTCGTATATTGAGGTGCATGTGGCTGCAAATTTTTCCAATAAGTGAAATAAATTCTCACAATTTGAGGGTCCCCGTGCCCAAGTGTGCCGTCTACATTAATTCATCACTAAAAAGTTCTTCCAATTAACGGTATTTGGATCGGATTATTACATCTATGAATGTGCTTTTCATTTTTATTCAGTCACCAAGCAAACAAATCATGATTAAAATATTATTCGTGGGAATCCAATCACCCAAACAGGTTACTATTCAACCAATTAATGTCAAGAATTATTGGCTATATATCAATGCACTGATGGATGTCTTTTTTGGATAACTTTGCCATCTTGCAGTACATTGTTTAACATATAACCAGGGAGCAAGTACATTGTGTACTTTTCTTTAATTAAACCATTATAATTGACATTTTTTTATTAATGAAGAAAATAAAACATAAAAAAGGATCTTAGAAGGGGGCTCAACTTGATTACCTCTTAAGTAAAGGTACAAAAAACAAACTTGTCTTGTCTTTGGATGGGAAGTAAAATGTAAAAGTTAAAAGAAATTATACTTTATTCGTCTTTGTTATATATATTCCTCGTCATCATATGCCAAATGTAGCATATTTCTGGCTCTTGATCACTTTTGAACTTACTAATTGAAGAATATTTCTTAAATAATTATAGTATCCAAGGTCTTGAAAATTCATAACTTTGTCAAAATCTCCATGAATGTATAAATCCATAAGTGTCATAGCACCTACTAAACTGTCAAAGAACCTGCTAAAACCCAGACTGGTTGTTAAAGCTTGCATTTCACCGGTTTTTGTTTGAAAATATGAACATGTATGCCCCTAAGCAAGCTGCACTGGGCTGAACCCAGCTGATATTTTCTCCAATTGTAGTTGATATATAGAGCTGCATATTATTTTTGTGGCGCTTCTTGAAGACGAATACCTCAGTCTTTTGGTTGAAGCTAGAGTCATTGTTTGGTGGCCTAAAGTGTGTACTGGTAACGCGTCTTCTTAATAATGGACGCCTTCAACATTATCTTGACGCATGATGTCACTGCTGCTATTAAATGTGGCCTTTATGGAGATTTCGTTAAGACGCTTCATGTGGTTTATTTCTGGGGCAATTTGATAAGTGCATTTTGTACACTTATTTGAATTTAATAATATAGACATTTAATAGTTCTTTTGGATAATTATAATCTAATTTATTGTATATTTTGTTTATTAGGTGAAACTTGGTGAATGAAAGTGGAATTGAAAGAAAGAAGCAAAGAAGAGCAAGATCCAAAGTTGGGGGACTAAAGTAAAAATATTCAAAAGTTGTATTGGATCTCATGATGAAGATTTGAGAATGCTAGGAGTCAATTGTATGCAATAAAAGTTAAAAGAAATGAAATACAGCCAAAATATTATCACAAATCAATTTTCAACCGTACAAGAATGTTCCAGATTTTCAACTTAAGATTGAAACAGATATTTAACATAGTAAACATTTGAAATGAAAAAAAGGCTATTTCAAGCTAAGTTGTAACTCTTTGGGTTAGCTTTTCAAAGCTCTTTGAATCACTTCAATCAGATATCAAGAAAAAAAGTTATAATAAAAATACTGAAAGTTGTGCAGGGCAATCGAAGCTAACACTAGTGCCTAGGCACCACATCGCTGAATATTTTCCCGAAAATCAGTGCCCAAGTGTCCAATTGTAGTGCCGCGTACAATTAGAATTTCCAAGTGAGATTCATCTTTTTAAAAACCTAATTCAATTAAAATTCTTCCAAGGCATGAAGAAAACATAAATACACCTCTAGACAACACAATTTTGGGGGGAGAAAACTCTAAATTATCAAGATCAAAGACCAAAAAGCTAGTAATTGAAGACTTTTGAGGTGAAATATGATTTTTGGTGCAAGATCAAATTCTTTCCATGATCAAGATTTCAGAATGCGGTTATCTCTATACTTTTTATTTTTCTTTAATTATTATGAGTAACTAAATTCATAGTTATGACGAACAATGTAATCTATATGTGGCCTTTTATTTTCTTTTATTCAAGATTCAAGTTCTTTAAATGCATATGTGTTAATTTCGATTATGTACTCAATGCTTTGAATTCTTTGGCCAATTATTCAACGATTCTGTGAATCTATTACAAATTGAGAAGTGAATTGTAGATTTATACCATATACTAAATTCGGTAAATTAGTATAACATGTATAGATACATGTACTAATTATTGTGATCATTAGATGAATTCTTAGAACCAATCTATCATTTAACTAAAATTGAATCGCATAGAGATATGAGATTAAAATAGTTAAATAGGTTCAATGAGAATTCAAGAAGGGTAAATTGAATACTATAGAAGAATTCGATCGAACACTACAATTGTAATAAATCTTGATTGACAAATTAAAAGGGATTCATAGGTAAAATTGTAAGTCCTAGTATTCATATCGTACTTTAAAACCCAAATTCGATAGTGTATGTAAGATAATTTAGACACCGATCACAGAAACTATTTTATTTGTTTTCGATCAAATTCAAGTTGGGAATAATTGACCCAATTGCTAAATAATAGTTCTAGTGAGAACGATATCCAGACTTTTAGGTCCACTTTATTATTTGTAATGATCACTACACTTATGGTATATAAAATCGACAACACTATCTAAATAGTCACCTTTAAGTTCAAATTGTAATTAGCTATTTTCTTAGTCAAAATCATGTCCTACTTGAATTGTACTAGCAGTTTAATGAGTTACGATCAAAAGCAAAGTAGGATTTATTGAGTCTTAGTTATAGTAAAAATAGTTTGGTTTGATAGAGTCAAAAATAAGTCAAAAAAATATAAGAAGAAAAATAAGGCCTCATTTGGTTCCAATTTTTATCAAAATGCATTTTTCTCTCTCTTCTTTTTAATTACACATTCTTTATTAAAATAATATTATACGTAAATAAAAAACTTTTCTTTATTTTTTATCCAAACATTCTCCATCAATTTACTATTCTAAAATTTATTTTTCCAATAAAATGGGTGTCAAACACCCTCTAAGATTCGGACTTAAAGAAATAGAGCAAGAAACGGACTCTGCATTGCTTGCTTTGTCCAGCCTGTTGGTGCTTGAACGATTAAAACAGGGTCAAAGACGCTCGCTGGCTTGGTGCGAGAGTAGCGCTCGAGCGGCGGACTGTCACTCACTTGGCTCCAGCTTAGCACTCGAGCAACAATGAATTTTGGAAAGAAACTTGATTGATTTTAATGCCAATTTTGCATCCATTTTCATCCCAAACACTACCAATATAAATATATAGCCCCATGAACGTCCTAAGGTCTGTCGAATCATTATATTACATTAAAGATTACATTATTGAAGATCTAAATACAGATTGATTCTTAGATTCAACACAAGATCAAAATATCCATATATTGATCCATCTTTGGTAGAGCCTTGTTAGAAGTCAAGAGAGTATCCTTTGAAAGCCATATTAATATTCCAATATCTCTTGCTTCGGCCTACAATCAAAGCACAGAAAAATCCTTGATCAAACATTAAAACAAAACCCTACATTCGCCAATTAGCCTTCAAAGTTTTGGAGTTTTGGGAAGAGTTGCTTGAAGTTCTAGTGTTCAAGGGCGAGGTTCATTCTTGTTGATCCACATGGAGAGAAAAGTAGCGCAGAGTTTTTAAAAGTGCGGACATGTACAACCGAAGGAGTTCCTCGATAATTTACAAGTTAGGTGGTCAAACTTGACTAAGGTTTAGTAGTGTCTAGATTAGTTGTAAGCAAACTTTTCTAATAAATTTTATTGATAAGTTTACAGAAGGTTTTTTTGTCTAGTTAAGGATTTTCCTCCTTGATTATATTTGATGTTATTTACTTTTTAATTTTTTTAATCTGAATGTTTGTAATTGTTTAAACATATGAATTAATTTAATTAGTTACCTTAATCATTTAGAAATAATTAATAAGTAACTTTTTGCTTTTAATTGGTTTAATTCTACATTTGGGTCTAAACTATTGGACTAATTTAATCTTTCAACCTCAGCAAAATCATAGCAACCAATAGTTTAAATTATGAGTTCGGGTTTTGATAGGGATATATAGTTGTAATCTACTAAAATGAAGATATTGTGTTTAGTGCCATTAGCGCTTTTTTTTTTTTTTTTTTTTTTTTTTGCTATGCGGGATGTTCAAGATGGATGGAGGCCGACCGATTTGGCTAACCTTGGTCAACAAATCCCATGTGTTCTTTATAGGAGTGGCATGGCTCGACTCGCCAGTACTCAGTATTCTAAAAAGCGTAATGCGTGGCGATACGTAAAGACCAAATTGTGGGCTAAGCGAGGCATAGACGTAAAAAAGCGTTAAAAGGCATTTTCTTATTTTAATATTATTTTAATTTTTAATCAATCAAAAAATCATTTAATAATTAAAAATAATACCTACCTAACATCTAAAATAGAATTATAGAAAATTTATACATTTTTTTCAAAGTTTTCAACAAAAGAATTGTAAATACTAAATAGTACATAGATAGGAGTTTTCCTTTATTCAAGACTTCAAGAAGTGGTTTTGAATCTAGGGGGACAAAATGAAAAAAATCAACTTTTAAATTTTAACTTAAAAGAATTTTAAAATAATTAAATTTAAAAAAAAAAATAGAAATACACACCTAGGCGCCTATTAGCGAGCAACATCAATGGTTAACCACTGAAGTGGCTTGGTGTTTCCACCACACACGATGCCTTGGCGCCGCCTAGGAGCGCCTTTTTGAACAATGGCCATTGGCAGAAGTGCCCTGACAACGCCGTGGCTGCCATTTTAAACCAGAATTCCAAAAAATCCGAATTTTTGAATTTTAAGGTTAAAATACATATCCTAAATTGAAAAATCCAAATTATAAATTTTAGCCCTAAAATTCTTTCTTGAAAAATCTAAATTTTGAAATTTATGGGTAATATTCATATTCCAAATTAAAAGATTCTAAAGATTAATATATCAATTTCAACCACAAAATTTTTCCTTTAATCCCAATGGTTTACATGGAGCCGATTTTGATACCACTTGTTGAAACTTTAGACTTTATAAAACTAGAAACTTGAAAACCTAAATTGTTTTATTTCCAAGATTTTACATGTCAAATCATCAAGAATATTAATAATGCGGAACATACTTTATTTGTTTGGGAATGGTTATTTATTGCTGGATTTTGAATCTTAGAACTTGAACTGCAATATTTTCATCTTTGACTTCTTCACTTTTAATCTCGAATTTTGCCTTATTTGATTATTTAATTCTTGTTATTGATCTTGATTCTTGATTCATAATCTCTATTCTTGAATTCCTTCTCAATTCTTCATTGTGGGTATTGGATTTTCCTCTTCAATGCCTTATCTGGTATTTTTGTATTGATTGGATGACACAAAAAATGAGAAATTACATATATATTGTGGACCATAACCGTATATATATTTATAAGTATTTCGTTCATCATGAAATACAATTATAAAAAAGTATAATTTCTACACATATAATCTGATTCACACTTTATTTAGATACCGTAAGCTCAAAATTTAATTCTTTATTATAGCACTTTAATTTTGGGCTTAAATTTAAGACAACTTTGTATACAACTAATTACATAAGTAGGCGCACATGACAAAATAAAAATTTCCCAAAACACATGGCCCCAATTATCCTAGAACAAATACTCTCTACCTCTCAAGCTCTCTTCACTTGGATGAATTTATAAAAGTGAACACCATGTGTTTTAGGGATGGTAAAAATATTCGTAAAACTCGATACCTGTCGGGCCCTGTACGGTGCGGGGATTACTCGCTTAATTGGGTAATCAGGTCGAGTACGGGACAAGGAATTTCGCCCCAAGGTGGGTATGGGTAACGCGGGCCCCGCACCTCTTTTGTTTTTTTTTTTAAGAATTTAATACTTTAAATGAAAAAACTCTTCGAAATTTCATTAATTCTAATAGAAGATGGCAACTAAGATTATCTAAGGAATATGATAACCTATAAAAATATTAGTTTACAAAATATATTCGAATAATTTAACTTCTAAAAATAAATATATTTTTTACAATTAAATATATTATGGTCTTATTTGAATGAATGAAAGCAATAAAATGAATTATTAAAAACTATAAAGAAAAAAATTAAACGGGTATTTAACCGCTCCGCCTTATACAAGTAATGTCTATATTGTAACATATGTTCTAATCTTTTAATCATTTTATCTTCTATTTACTCTATTTTGTAAATTTGATAAATTTATATTTTTTAATTGAGATATAATATTCTTTATTTCTTCTAACATTGTTTCTAATAAATTATCTAATCCTCCAATTGTATATCTTGGCATTTATCAAAATAATCATCATGCAATTAATCCCTACGATTCTTTAAGATCTTAAAAAGATTCATTCTAATTTTAGCAAAAGTTTAATAGTTTTACCTTAGTTTTGATCTTGACCTGTATTCTTAGAATCGAGTAACCTTCGAGCTCTGAATTTGTAAACTGCTTCCTTCAACGGCCTCCTGCCCTCACGGAATTATTACTATTTCAGCCACTTGCTCTCACTGTATCAATTTCTAAAGAATAAAATTCTAGACTTCTATTAAAGAAAACTCACTTTTTGTTAAAATAAGAAAGAAACTTTCTATTAGATCTTTCAAGAATCAATGGGAAAAGGATTTAGAAACTCATATTGATGTCAAAATATTGAAATTTTACTTCTATCAGAATTGATACAAGACTTCTATTTTTTACAAAGGGATTTCCAGAAAAACTGGTTTTCCAAATTGGGAATGGACTATTCTTTACAACTCGAGATTTCAAAATAGGATGAGATGATATTCTTCTATGGCAATGTCTCTATTTATACAGGTTTATGAGACTCTATTACATCATTGATTACATCAGCAAGGCACACTTGCCTCTCTATTATTTTCTTCATTGGGCCTACATATTGCTTCAACTTTGTATCCAAAGAGAATCTTTTTCTATTATTACTCTTATCTTCAATGTCTTCACATGTAGCTGTAAACCTTTGTCAAAGGTGCCCCATAATAGTCCTCTTCATTTCTTCACATGCAGTTGGGGCACTCCCTTAGCTAGCAAGATTCTTTTATAGTGATAGGACATCCTGAAAATTGATGTATATCAAATCTTGTAATATAATATTTTAAAATTTCTGATTTTGAATATCCTCCATTGGATACCAGCATCCAATTTTCATATTGACACAAGCACGAGAATATTTTATCAAACAAATTTTTGGCAATGTTGTAAATGGCTTTAATTCCAAGTGCTCTTCTATGTCTGATCCATGATTTTGTCACTGTTGTGACTTTTCTATTATTCTCTGTAACATCAATTTGGAAATTGGCTGCAACGTATCCAATTGAGATTTATGTTCAACTGAATAGTAAACAACTCCATCATATTCTAGAGTTATTGAATAGAATTTCAAAAATATTTTTCTTCCTTTGGCAAATCTGGATACTTTTTTAATGAATATGTCATCAAATTTCGAAATTTCAATAAAACCTCTTATTGGATATATCAAATCCATGAATCCATTGTCTGCCATAATTTTTATAAATGAAGGGTCACCTCCTTCCATAGTTGTTATTCTGGGGTAAATATTATTTCCCAGAGAAATGAAATATGAATCGCTCATTTTTATTTTATAAGCGATTTTCACTATTTCGGTATATTTTTCTTCTTTTGGATTTAAAGAGATTTATCTTCTTGGTCTATGATGCTGATTATTTTGGTATCTCTTTTATCTCCATGTATCATAATTTTCTTGGTTGATGATATAGAAATGAAATCTCCTTTATTATCAGTTGGTATGTTGTCACGTCTGGGTCCACTGCTGCTTCCATCTATCCCTGTTTGGTATTGATTTGGAAAACTCATTTCTGATCTCTCTTGGTATATCTGTCTCAGACAGTATATTTTTTAGTTGAGCTGCAATAGTATCAACTTGATTTTTGAGTTCTATGACATATTTTTTATGCTCAGTAGTGATATTCAACATTATTTTTATATTTGAGTTGAACATCTCTGAGATTTGGGTTGCTCCAGAGTTTATATCTTCAAATTCTTCTCTAAGAAAATCTGTCCTTTTTGTATATGTAGGATAGATTGGTATAATTCCATGACATTGTCTTTATTTATCGGAAAATTCTATGTTTCTGCTAAAAAAATCTGCAAGAAACTTATTAACTCCTTTAATATGGACTATATCAAAATTATAAAATGCTAAATAAGTTTGTCATCTATGGAGCCTTCTGTACTAACGTTCTGATGGTAATTTATTTCTGACTAATCCTGCAATTTGAGAATTATCAGTTTCAACAATAAATTTTTTGGACAATAAGAATAATGAGAACTTTTTTATTCCTCTAATAATTGCTAGTAATTATTTCTCTTGAGTAGTATAATTTATTTCTACTTGATTAAATGTTCCACTTGAGTATCTACAAATTTCATTAAGATCTATTTTTAATATTGCTGTCCAATATTTATCTGAGCCATCAGTATTATCAATCAAATTATCTTTTTCATTTGGTTATCTTAAATTTGGTAAATTTCTGCATTCTTCTTTTAATAATTTAACTATTTCTATATGTTTTTCATTCCATCCTTTAGTATTTATTTTTCTAAGTAAAATTTGAATTTTATGTCTTTTCTTAGAAAGATTTTCAATAAATCATTCTGCATAATTTAAACATCCTAAGAATTTTTGTATTTGTTCTTTGGATTCTAATTTATCTGAAAAATTTTCTATCTTTTTGGATATATGAGTCTATAATTTTATCCCTCTTTTATCTATTGATAATCCAAGAAAGCCTATCTCTTGTTTTTCTATTATAAATTTCTTTTTAGTTAGTACAATTCCTTCTTTTTTACATTCGTTAATAAATTGGATTAAATGATTTCTATGTTCTTCTTTACTATTAGAACATATTAATATATCATTTATATAAACTATTAAAAATTCATTAAACTTTTTAAATATATTATCAATCTTTCTTTGATATATTTGTAGTGCATTTTTCTTGAGGTGTGCTAAATGCAGTATATTATATACTATCTTCTTCCATTTTTATTTGTTAAAATCCTGATTTACAATCAAATTTACAATAATATTGTTTCCTCTTACAAAATTTATTAACACTTCTTTATTTGGTAGAAAATAACCATCAAATTTAGTATATTTGTTTAATTCTTTATAATTTAAGATCATCCTAACTGTTCCTCTAATTTGTTCAGAGTGTTTCATAACCATAAAGGCTGGACTACTATGAGGTCCATTACCATGTCTAATAAGTTTTTGTTCTAACAATTATTTTATCTGATTTTAAATTCTTGTGTATTTTCTATTGTATACATCATTGGTTTTACTCTTATTATAACATTTCCTGTTAATTCTATTTTGGCTTTTGGGTGATATGATTTTCAAAATAATAATGGATTTTCTCCATAAACATTTTCTAGTTGTTCAGTGATTTTTTCTATATTTATTTCAATTCCTATTTTTAGAACATTTTTATATAATATTCTTTTATTTTTTATTTCATTATAAATAATTGATTTTTTCTCCCATTTATCATCACGCTGGGTTGGCTAAACTCTATAAGGTTTAAATTCTCTTGAAATTTTTAATAAGTGTCCACAAGGTGTTTGTAGCATTATCATATAATTATTTTATTTATAATATTGAAATTGTTGTATGAAGTCATTTCCTAATAATATATCACATTCTAATTTATCATATTTATAAATTTTATTTATTGTTACTTGTTTACTTCCAAGAATTATATTAACTTTATTAGCACTATTAATTATTTGAGTACTTTATCCTGTAACTCCAGTTATTTTTATATTACTATTATTATTCCATGATTTAAGTAAAAAACTTTTAAATATTGTTATATTACTTCCTGTATCAACTAACGCACAAGTTGTTATATTTGTTTCTACAATAACAATTTGTATATATACAGCTAATGAAAAATTTATCTGATTATTCATCTAATTCTTTTTACATAATGTAGTTTGTCTATTATGAACAATATATAATCATTCTCTTTTTATATTGTAATCTTCTAATCCATTTACAAAACTCATTTCTAAAAGTATATGAGGGTTTATATCCATATTTCTATCTATATAACATGATACTAAAAGATCTATTCCTCATATTTTTATTGGTACCTTAACTTCTAAATCTGTAATATGTTCCTGTCCATCAAAATTTACATATTTATATGGCTCAGTTTTATGAGTTATTAATCCTTTATTTCTAATTGAAGTTATATGACATTCACTAGCTCCTGTATCTACTAATATATTTGGTCCCTTTATATGTTCTTTTTCATTATAATATTCTCCTTCTATTTTCATATTTCCAACATTTCTATATAATTTTATTTCTTTTATTTTGTTGATTTCTTCTAACTAGTTTTTATTAGATATTTTAAAACTTTTTGATCTTTTAATTAATTTTCCATCCTTAAATATTATGTTATTAGAACATTCTCCTTCATTTAATTATGTTATTTCAAGTTTATTTTTTGTTATACTAAATTCATATTCTTCTGGAATTAAACTTATTTGTTTATTTGGTTCTATTATTTTACTAATATCTTTATATTTTTTATGAACTTCAATATATGATTTATTGAAATAAATATTCCCATAATTAGAATTGATAAATGTGTATGAAGCTCTATATTCTATAGTCATAATTTGATCATCTGGTTGCATAATATCATCTCTATGAAACTTGAAATGTAGTCCTAAAACTTCATTAAAGTTTCTATCTTTCAATGATACACAATATTTTGGGTAACATGTAAATATAATTTTTTGATATGCCAAATTTCCTTCTCTTGTTCCTAAATGACCGTCTTTTAAATTTATTATTCTTCCATCATGTAAAGTTATAACTAAGGGTGAGTCTATCCCTTCTCTAAATAGTGATTTAAACATTATTTGTATTCCTACTAAATAAACATATTGAATTTTTTCACTCTGTTTTTTTGCTAATCTTTGTTAATAATTCATCAACTGTATTTTTTGTTAAAAAATTTAATTTATATTGTTCATAAGTTGTCCTTACATCTTTAATTTTTTTCTATTTTCTGATATTCATTTATTGCTATTCTTTCTTTTTTCCAAATTCTATCAAAGTATTTCCATTTTCTTATTTTTAAATTTAAGGATAATTTTTGCAATTTTCTAAACTTATTATTATCAAAAGTGACTTTTAATTCATATCCTTCTATTCCTTCATATTCTTGTATATTTATATTATTACTTTCTATTTCCTCAATCTCTTTATTCAAATCCTAATTCATCTTCTGTTTCACTTACATATGCTTCTTGATCATAGTATTTTTCAATATCTGATATTTCACTTAATTCATCTTTTATTTCTAAATATTTTTTTTGTAATATTCTAACTTTTTTTTTCACAACAGGGCTTATATGACATATTTTTCCACAATTCCAACATTTACATTTACATTTACATTCACTTTTATTTTTCTTTTTATTCTTCTATTTATTATATAAGTTATTTTTTCTTTTATAATATTTTCTTATAGGTTTTATGTATTTTTTATTAAAATTCCTAAATTTTTTATTTTTATATTTTATTTTATTAATTCTTCTTTTAGGATTACAACGCCATTGCACAGGGGTTTCCATATCTTCACAACATATTTTAGTTAATTTTCCTGATTTTTTCATTAATTGTTTCTGTTGACATTTATATACAAGTCTTTCAAATAAAAATTTTATTCTTGAACCAAAAGTTTTAGGTATTTCAGTATTATCTCTAACATATTTTTCAAATTCTATTTTAAAATATATTTCCTATGAACCTGACAATTTATTATAGTACATGTCTTGGTATACATCTTGATTTTCATTACTATAAAATTGAACATAATAGTAATTTTTAAATTTACAAATATATTCTTTAATTTTACACATATCATATATTGTTAAATTTATTAATTTTATTTTAGCATTATCTTTTTCTCTTATTGATTCTTTTTCAACATTTTTCATCCAATTTTCTCCTAAAAACTCATCTGAAATATATTCTATCAATGTTTCTATATCTTGTCTATCTGAACTAATTATTTCTGTTTGTACATTTCTTTTTATTAATGTTTTTATATCATTACTTATTCATTCCCACCAATTTCTAACATATTCTTCAAAGGACGTTATTAAGAAATCTATTCTTCTTTCAATATTTTTCGATGTGTCATCTTTGTTGTATAAAAAGAATAATATCATTGAATCTGCCCAAATTAATAAGGCTTTTTTAGTATATATTTTACAATTTAAATCTAATTTTGTTCCTCCATGATTAATTGGTTTATTATAATTATCATTTAATTCAAATCTATCTTTATATTTATTTCATCTAGGTGGTTGTCTATCTTTTACTTTATCATAAAATCGTCTACAAGGTTTATTATAAATAGGTGCATAACTTTTATCTGTATCATGTAATTCCTGTTTAGAGGTTTCTGCTGGATTAGGTCCTCCTCCAGTATTCATTAAAACTTGGTATTCACTTATATCAGTTAGAGTTAATAGATTGAAATTTTATATTAACAAATCTAATTTTTCATTCATTTTTATCTTCTTTTTAATTTTCCTAATGATTTTTCATTAGATTTTTCTTCCTCTTATAATATTTTTGGTAATATATTTTTTCTAAATTCATCATTCATGTTTCCTGTTTCTATTACTATATTCTCTTTTTTCTATATGTTTCTTTCCTATTCGAGTCATTTCTTTTTCTACAAGTTTTTTTTTTTTTTATCTATTTTCTTATCTTTATTTTTATTATTTTCTTTTAATTCTCTAATCTCAAGTTTTAATATATTTATATCGTTTTTTTTTTACTTCATTTCTCAAATCTTGTATATCATTTATTAACATTTTTATTAATGATTTTAATTCTTCCATATATTTACTTATTGACATCTTAATTTTTTCTTATTTCTAACTCTTAGGTTAATTTGCATCTTTTATCTTCCTTTTTATCTATTATTTTTCCAAATCTTTTCTCTGCTGTATCTGGATCTACTAATTCTTCTTTTACTATAGTAAAATATTTGCTCTCAAGTCTTAATCTTTCGCATTTTAATTTTATTAATTGTCTATTATTTGGTATTCTCATTTCTTATGGTATTAACATTATATTTCGTATTTCCTCTTGTATTTTATCCATTTTTATAAGTAGTTTATTTAATTTTAAATGTGTATTATTACTTGTACTCATACTTTTCTTTATAATATAAATTATTTTCTTCATCTTCATATATATTAATAAATTTTTCATATGTATATATATCTTTTATTTTTTCTATTATTAATTTATCTAATATTTGTCCCTTTATTTCTTTAGAAAGTTCTTTAATTATTGTTAAAGTCATTATTTTTAATCTATTATGAATAGGTCTTAAAAATATATAGCTACCTCTTTCTTCTTCTAAACACCAATAATTATCTATTTTCCTTATTTTAACTTCCATGATCTTTATGTTTTTATATAAATATTTGTTTAAGATGTATAATCTAAATATTCCTTTAACTTTTTAATAGTTACTTTTTTATTTATTTGCAAAATTTAAGTATTAATCTAGAGATTTTTATTTCTTTAGGTAATCTATTTTTATAGGTTTTTTTTTCATGATCTCTATGGCTCTGATACCAATTTGGTCAGGCTACTTAGAGCCAACAAAAATCAAATAAATCAAATAATTCAGATAAAAATATTAGTCAAATAAATTAAATAAAAATTATCAAATTTCAACCAATATTTAATTTTAAGGACTAAAATAGAAAATTTTTATATTATGATGCCTTGTTATGTAATATCCAAATGGAGGGCATTTTTGGTATGTAAATTGTCTAAGGGTCATTTTGGAAAAGTAACCCTTTTGAAAATGTTATTTCCATATATTTCCCCATGCTTGCTCTCATCCCCAATCGTGCTTGCTCTCATCCCTAGTCGAATAATTGTTGTATGTTCTTATGTGTCAAAAGAAAGATTGCATAACACCTTCGATGTCAAAAACATATAACCCCCGTTTGGTACCCATTTTTTTTCAAAATGTATATTTCTCTCTCTTCTTTTCTAACATACATTCTTTATTAAAATAATATTACACGTAAATCAAAGACTTTCATTATTTTTCAATCACACACTTCCCATCAAATTACTATTCTAGTAAAAATGGCTATCAAACACCCCCATAGTATATATAGTCTCGGGTGTTTCAACCACGTTCACAACAATATTATATGCAAAATAGCCTCAAAATGCCGGTAAAGGCTAACCAAGTTCGAGCAAGATTTCTATTTTCTCCACATCTCGAAAAATTTGAGAAAGTTTAATTTTCCTTCACTTTTGTGTTTCACAGCTGCAAGATTTCTCAGCATGTATTTGCTTCTCGTTTCTGCTTCAAATTTCATTGTTGTCCTTGGGTCTAGTTTTTCTCCTCGTGAGTCTATGCTCTTTTTTCCATCTTTTTTCACAATTTTCATCCAAGTCCAAAGTTGATTGTGAAATACAAAAACATGAGAAAAATATATAGTTGCTCAACTCAACTCAACTCAGCTCACCATGAACCATTTTGCCGAAGTATGTGCCTGGATAGTCCAAAGTCTCGATAGTTAGCTCTCTATCTTCAGATCGAAAAACAATGTCGATGAAGGCCTAGAATTCTTATTTATTTTCTTTCATTTTCCTAATTGAAGAAATAATTGGAATCTCGTAGTTCTTGGTCTATGAAGATGCGTTGTTAGGTCGAAACTTACCCGACAAGAAATTTTGCTATCTTAGGACCGTTATAGTTACGGTCACCGTTGACTGGGGCTTTGGTCGTTGACTCTCCTGTCATTAGGTCACCAACTTTCTTGACCTTCGGGCACTGAGCAGACGTAGTGGCTCAAGCACTTATTTGTTGAGGAGAAACTAGGAGAGCAAATGGGATTAAATACCGAGTAGTCCTAGTCGTAAACGATGGATACTCGGCCCTATGTGCATCCACTCGTGTAGTGCTGTAGCTAACGCGTTAAGTATCATGTCTGGGGAGTACGTTCATTAGTAAAACTTATTACCCTTTTATAACACTTGTCTTTTATTATCAAAATTAGTTGGTGTCATTAGGAATGTACATGCACACACATCCATTTATATCCTATTAAAAATGATCTAATAAGCATCGGTGCTCATTTTATCCTAAGCACCAATGACGTGTCATACTAATTCATTGGTGGATAAAGATTTTCCGAGTTTTAACATTTGAATTATATTTATCATACATTAATAAATTAATATGACACATCATCGGTGCTTAGTATAAAATGAGCATCGGTGCTCATTAAATCACTTCTATATATCCAATTATAATGATCTTATAAAAATTAACTGCTTAATTTTAAATACTTGCAAACATGTGGTTTACAGGCGCACACAAGAAAAAAGGAGAGCAAGCAATCAAGTTTTCTTATCCCAAATTGAAGTACATTTCACTAGAAAACACATTGGTATAAATTGTGAGGTGCAATATTCAGTTAAAAGCATATTTAATTACTTTTTGGCCACTTTTTTAATAAATAGAATATGTATACGTATTAATTCAATGTTAAGGGCCAAAAAGGACGAACACAAAATTTTGAAACGTATAGTCTAATTAACTAAGTAATTTTTCTTCAATTTTCAAAGGAAACATAATGACTTCATAAACTCACGTACATAAATTGCACTCAAATATATATCCAATACATTCGAAGGATCTAAAAACCCTTATTGGAAACATGACGTTAATGTTTAAATTATACAAAACACATACAGAAAATTCTATACAATTTCAAAATTTAATTCTCTTTTCTGCAGTTGTATCGAATTTAACCACTCTCCCCTGTTAATGGCTTTATATTACCCATTTTAATCATGGACCCTCTGAAATTTTTCCAAAATTCACCGCAGTTTGCACTATACTTTTGCACAAGGTCATTTGTTTCACCACCACTGTATAGTGCTTGATCTGATTTCCAGGGCCCTTTCTTCGAAAATTCGAGTGGCTGCAGCTGAAGCAGCTACTTTGACAATAAGAAGTCAAAATATTGTGTGTCAAAATATGCAGGCGTATTGTCTAGTTTTGCTAGATTAGTATCATCTCCCTCACGAGGGCAGCTGATTCGTCGACTATTTGCAAAGCTGGCTTCAATGTCATGTGTCCGATTGTGAATCCGATCCTTAAAGAGAAGACACCGAGAAAACCCTAGGGTGTGAGCACCGTAGAGCACGACTAGGTCTTTGACATTTAGGCCTTGATTCTTGAAATTATTAAGCAATGTAGGTAAGTTAATGAATGGGCTTGGAATGGATGTGTTCTCTTCAGCTTTGTTAGATGTGGCAGAGTCTCTCCTTCCTAGTCTCACCTTCCATGTTGGACCTCCTAACTACAAATGGAAACCATTATTAGCTCGTTGCATGCAAAACTTTAATTGAAACTAAAATTTTATTTATTATACTGTTTAATTGTATCTTGTATTTTATAACAAACAATCATAAAAAATCTTTAAGAATTGATGTGTATATAATAATATAATACGAACCAAAACCACAAAATCACGGACTGAAATTGCCAGAATGGTGCTAAACAATCCAGTGAAAATAAAGAAGAAAAAGGAGGAGGCTAGGGTTTCATTGGTACTACATTAATTAATTGAATGCTAAAAGATAGTTTAACCTAAATACAAAGAGAATATATATAGGCTAAACAAAGGAAACTAAAAAGGACTATTCTACCCTTAATAAATAATAAATAATTCTATATTTCTTAACAGTCAGCACATGACACCACCTGACGTCCACATTCTTTGTCAACTTCCGACTTGATTTTGTCAATCACTCGAACCCCCTAACGGAATTGTTATTAGGGGCCGCATTCTTTTCGCTGTCTATGGTGCGGGTTTCGTCGAACAGAATTGAATCATCACAACCCTAAAAGTACACAAGAATTGAAGGAATTAAATAAATAATCTCTTTCCCTCGATTAAATTTAAAATTTATAATATCACAAAAAATGCATAGCATATCACTTGTGACACGTACTTGAACGAAGCAATCGTGGAAATGGAGGCGTAACAAAGAGTCTCCCATAACACTTTCTTACTAGAGTGCTTCTTCAACTACGTGTTTGAAGGTGGGTAAAGCTTCGGGGCAAATATCATCGTAATAGGAAGGACTGAGACGAGGGGAGAAGGCCAGTGTAACAGCAGAAACCATGACCAAGGCAAGAAGATCGGACATGAAGTTACTTGAAGCCATTTTTGTAATGACTTTCGAACTATAAGCAGATACAATTGTAGTTTATTTAGCTGCAGATTATAGAGTTTTGATGAATAAACCTATAGTATATTTATAGGGGAAAGAAATGTTGGATTGAGCCAAACTACAATGGTGCAACTATTTTTAACTTACTGAAATAATAAATATTTTTAAGAAGCTTCCTCTAATTTAATTCATGAATGCTTTCGAAACTTAAAGCATTCTTGCAAGAAAGAAACTTGAAAAATGAAAATTTTGAATAGGTCCTGTGAATCAATTAAAACAAGTTGGTACTAACCGCTTTAAAATAAAATGAAATTGACTAAGAGTTCGGCACATAAACTATCAAATACGTTTTTCTTGATAATTAATCTAAATACAAATTACAATCTGTGATTCTTGAATTTCTCAATAATACAAAAATATAATTATCAAGAATTGAAATGTAAAAGTAATGTGAATCTACATTATTGAAATGTTTAGCATATTAGATTTGGCAATATTGAACATGACTAAGGGAAAAAGTAGTAATCTTATTTGTTATCATGTACAATGTTGTAGTGCCCTTGAGTTTGACTCGGCAAAACCTTTTCCATTCTCATCTCCATCCAAAATAATGAATGGATCGATTTGAGATTTAGAGAGTTTTCTATTAGACTGAAAAATCTTGCTCAAAATATTATACATATTGTTCATCTTGCAGTCTTAAGAATATTCCAATATAAGGATTTTATTATAATTATATCTTGCTGTCATTTGTAGGCCGTGTAATATGCTATATTCCACTAAATATTATACACGCACGTTCGGTACTCCATTTGAGTAGAGTTCGTAATCGTATGGGACGGCTTTTTTCTTTATTTTATTTTCAAGAAAAGTAACAGAAAGAAATAAAAATGCCAGATGGCCCGGCCAATCTCCAGTAAGGGGAGGATTAGTAATCTTAGGAGGCTCGTCCCGATGGCCTGGCTGATCTCTAATAATGATCCGAGTGGTATTCATAGAGGGTTCGTGAAGTCTTAATTAATCTTGATAATGACCCGACGTAATGATTTTGACTATGTCCTAAAAGAACACTCTTCACATTGTACCGCATGGCACAAATAATCAAGATGTTCGATGGTGGCTAAGAATTTTCAAATTGTTATTATCAAATTGACAGGAAACCTAAACGGGCATAATCTTATTAACTAACAGGGAAAAAAATAAAGATAAAGATATTTGTACAAAATCTTGTTGACAAAATGGTGTACTCAACCTCACAAAATTAGTGGACTTCACGTGAATTTTAAAAATATCAGTTTGTGGTCCCCATCTCCAATTGTGAGTAGTGAGTAAGAAAGTTTGTAAAAAAAAGTTTGTACATGTAGTATGATCCAAAAAATAAATTAGAAAACTCCATTTTCCACAAAAAAAACAAGAATTGTCCAAGTCCAAGTAAAGAAATATCATTAGGAATTAAAGTTTTCATTTTTTGTTTATTGTTTTCTTGGTGAAGTTATGTACACAAACTATCATGTTGATCATAAAATTTAACTTAAAAAATTCTGAAGAGAATGTTAAAATTTACATCCATTCCTTTTAGTTTATCCATAAAAATTCTCCCGCCCACAGTGGATAATCTTGTCTTACCCCAGTTGGAGAAAACCAAGAGAACCGTAAGTATGTTTCTTCTACTACATCAGCAAGTGGATAATCTTATCTTACCCACTGTGGACAGAAAAACAAGTTTGTTAGTTTATTTGAAAAATTCTGAAGCAATCAATTGCAGCACAATATACGTGATTAATACCGTTCAAATTGGGAGGAAGGAAAAAAAATAGATATATATAAAACACTATTTATACTTTTAAAATTTTCATACATCTAAAATATAGTTCTAATTAATAAAGTCTATTATAGAATAATACGTAATAGATATAAAATTTTCTGACCATTAAGGATCAAAGTGTAAAACGATGGTAGCACCGAGTCCAAGTAAAGAAAGAACACAATTACATTAAATTGTAACTCATAAAATTTAGAAATCAAATATGTTGCCATGAGAATAATAGACATATTCTAACGTAGAATGTGAAATTATGCAACTTCATATTAGATTGATAAGCAACTGCTATGCCCAACCATTAAATTGTTTTCCACGCAAGTCTTGCACAAATTGTAAAGAAAAAAGAATTTATCGGTAAAGATTAAAGAACAAATTAAAAGAATTCTATCAAAACTAAAGGTGCGTTTGATTATATGTAATTTACATGAGAAGAAAATAAATTCTCGGTCATTCAATTCCTAGAAATCATTTGTATAGAAATGTTAATCAAATGTGTTTGATTGATTTAATTTTCAATTTAGAAAATATTATATTTGTTCGATTTTTATTGGTGAGTAGATGAGAGAGAGAAAGAGGGAGTGAATTCCGTGGAAAATAAAATTTTATTTCTCCTAAAGAAAATATTTTCCTTGATTTTGAGAAAAATATGGTAATATGACCAAAAGTAGGAAAATATTTTCCCAGAAAAAATATCAATCAAACAGCACAAAAGTAGGGATTTCAATGAAAAAAACACATTTTCATGAAAAATATTGAAAATCAAATGCACCATAAGTGAAAATACACAAAATCTTAAACAAATAGAATTGCCTTCTGTAATGAGCTTGAATCGTTCGTTGACTGGAAGTCTTATTAGCGACTTTGTGAATCGCGAATCCAGTCATACTATTCCACTTTAGCTAATGATGAAAGAGAATCTGGATTTGTCTTTGGTTGATACGTTTTTGTATTTCTATGAGAAGCTCTACAGCACTCACGAATCCCAATAGTAAGTTGTCGGCATATCGCGCGTAACAAATCCTTATTAAGTAATGAGTTCGAGGAGTTAGCAGTCGTAGCTGCGTCAGTGGCTGTCAAAAGGAGGACGAGTGATTAAGAGTTGTTTTACTTTAATCACTTCTGCCTAAATCCGAACCTGCTTGACTTTCCTTCTAGTCTCGAAGCAATGTGGTGTGTACACACACACTTATTTTACATACACACTTATTTTTAGTTTCAAATCAAATGGAAACAATTGTACAGCATGGCAATTGGCCAAGAAAAAAAATCGGAAAATATTTCCATCTCAATTATTTGGTCAAGTACATTTTTATTTTAATATTAGATGGGGATAGATGTCAACCATTCATCAACAAAAACACAGAATTTTTTTTATTTGCTTCAGTATCTCAAGAACCATAAAAATATAAAAATATGGCACACAAAATCTAGTGATACAAGAACAAGCATCTAATCACTTGCAATCAATAGTTGTGATGGATTTGGGGTGAGCTTTGTATTGATCAAGTGACCCATTGGCTCTGTGATTAATATCTATAAGATTAAAGGATGGGGCAGGTGGCACCAAGGACCAAGTGCCATTTCGGAACAAGGCGTTGAATCCATCGTACATAGCAGGACGGAAATGTTGACTTAAGTGCTTTGCTAGGACATCTGGCAAGGGTTAAGGTTGCAAGGTTGAGCTTTCTAATTTGTTTTCGTTAGAAGTAGGGTGTGAACCGAATTTTATATTGAAAATGATTGGGAATTCTTATTAAGGTCGACATTAAGAGAAATTATATTTGTTGGAATGTTTTTGGAATTATCTTCGAAGTCTATTTGACAAATTCTAACTAAAATTTTATTTGAAAGCTCATTGAGAGTTATAATTTGTGTTGAATTCGAACTAATCAACATATGGACATTTTCGGCGCAATTAATGAAGTTGGCGTGCTAGGTGCTCGAGCGACGAGGCAACGCGCGCCTAGCTCTTGAACGTCATATTTATCCGGTCCAAACTTGTTTTCGCACTTTAAACATTCCTTTTTATCTATAACTCTACTTTTAAGATTTGAAACATTCTGTATATATATATATCTGTGTGTGTGTAGCTTTTCATCTATATAGTCTTGGTACTTTCACCATTGAATATGTTTATTATGCTCTATATTCAAAGAAGAAGTTCGTTTGTGTTTTATGTTGAAGAATAGAAGTTCATTTTTTCTAGTGGAGTTTGTGTCCAGGTGAAGAATCTTTGAAGTTTATTCATTGTAGTTAAATTCATGTCAATGTGGAATTTGTTTGAATTAGGGTGTCATCCAAATTCTATTTTGAGGATGATTGGAAATTTTAATTAAGGTTGATGCGGTCGCATAGTACAATGATTTGCAGCCCAAAAGTTCTCTGAAGGTCATAATGCGACCGCATTGGTTTTGAACTATGCGAACGCGTAGAACAATCGTTTTCCCTCCGAACGGCTTTCAGTATTTTGATCGTAACTTTCTTTTCCGATGTCCGATTGAGGTGATTCATAGTGCGTTGGAAGCTAACTCAAAGGGGTACAACTTTTCTTCAGATGTCATCTTCCAATTCGATCTTTTACCATGTCAAAAATAGGTCCCAATATGATGCTAAAAATCAATGCATAACCTTCTTGATTGAAAATTGATGTGTGATTATACTTTGATTTTATTTCTTCCCTTTGATTTTTTTCCTAATCCAATTGACCTCTAACACTCTTAAATCTTCATCCCATTGCTCATCTCATCTAGGGATTATTTGCAACTTGGTCTCTGAGCTTTTATCTTTTCTTTTCTTGTCATCTTTTTCTTGTTTTCCTTCTTTAAACACTTGAAGTCTTCCATCATTTGACCTTCAAATCTTTCACTCATTCGTTTCGCCTTTAGGTTCAAATTTTGGATAAATGCATTTTAGTCCTTGAACTTTAGATTTCTTTCATTTAGGTCATTTTTTGCTCTTTCCTTCTATTGTATGCCATGATCATCCAAATGCAACATAAATAACAATATAAGTGTACTTAGCATATTTAGGTATTAATTAGTCATAAAAATGCAAGAATTAATGGATGTAAATCACGACTTTCACATCTTATCAATTGACATTAAGAAAATTCTATTTGTTGGAATGCTGTTAGAATCCTATTTAAAGTCTATTTGGCAAATTCTAGTTGAAGTTCTATTTGGAACTCTAATTAGGAGTTGAATTTATGTTGGATTTGAAAAGATAAAGATATAGACCTAGGAGGACATATAGATGTAATTATGCTCGCTTGGCTCTCAACTGGAGCTTGAACATCCAAAGCAGTGAAGTTGGCGCCTACCTAGTGCCAGCGGGACATTCGAGCGCGCGGAGTAGCGTCGTCTTGGTTCTTCCCTGGAGCCATATTTATCTGGCCCAAGGCCACTTGCACATTTTGATGCGTTTTGAGCATTTTCATCCATCTTTAACTGTAGTTTATGGCTTGAAACATCCCGTGTATATATTTAGCTCTTCATTGCACTTTAAACTATGTTAGACAAATTAAAACACAAAATCATTTTAATTCTTTCACCATATTTTAGTGAAATCTCCATTCTATTATCAATTATTTTATTTTGAGTTTGTGATAAATTATTTCATATTGTCTTACATTATTTTCTCGTCTATTATCATAACAAATTGGTATTGAAATTATTCGGTATTTTATTCATTGTTTATAATAGTTTTGTAATATTTTCGTCAAATCGTGTAGGTATAATATTAATACGAGTGTTAGTGGATGGATGAAGCAGTTCATGGTTAGGAGGTGGGGATCCAAGGAAGGGGCTCATGCCTTTGACGAAGAACTATAAACCTGACGTATATAACCAGGTGCCATATGGTGCGGGTTGGGTTCGAAGGTAAATTCATTAGCAAAAGGATCAGAAGGAAATGGTTGATTGGCTAATAGCCACTGCTCGAAGCACCCAACACTTGATGGGAGAAGAAATGAGTGGAAATGAAGATGGAGGAAAAGAAGTTTCACGCTGTGTGAAGCTCAAAATAAGAGGGATAATGGAAGGTGGACTATATTCACTGATGGCAGTGTTGGGTTGCGTGCTTATATAGTATAATTTTGCTTATATAAAAATAACAATATTTTTGTATTGAATAAAATTATATTTACTTTATTTATTGCATTTATTTATTATTGAGCATGCAAAATTAAAGTGCTTGTGATCATTTGTGACAATATGAGTTGGGTACTTGCATTGAGAAGTACAATATGACACAATTTATATTTTGATCATTAATAATTTGTTCACAATTTATGTATAAGGTTTGACACCTTATATTGGAAGATTGTAGTATTGACCAATTCAATATTCGGGTTTGAGATTTGTTCTTATCATAGAAATAGTTAAGGGTGACACTAGTATATTTGGAGTATATTGAACGGACCTTAATTCTATAGTACGACCGGAGAATTAAATTCAATTTGACCACCGTGTATTTTATCTGAATCCCTTGATAGGATTATATATATCTTTTCGTGATTTTAATTATTTTTCGATTCATCAATGGGTGAGATTAATTTGATTGATCAAATATTTCGATGAGTTGGGAACATGAGAATGAGTGGAGTAGAGAACATGAATTCATGTCAAGAATCGTCACCCTAAAAAATGGGTAGAGTGACTACTTAAATGTTTTTTGTTGAACGATTGAATCTGAGCTCAGTGTTTAGCGATAGCTAAACTTCGACATCTATTATTAGTTCAAGGACCGTTGAAGAAAATAAAACTTAATTTAGTGAGAATAATTAAGGGGTAAAACGGTCATTTATACTCATACTTAATTATCAGATTTCGAACGGGGATAAAATACATATACGGCAAGTCAGAGGAAAGTATTAAAGATTTATTGGTTTCTGTGATCTTATATATTCCAAGAGTTCAGTGTTTTGCCTTTAGTGAAAAAAACAAAGACTAATAAACAGATTGGGTGGTCTAGGATCAACGGTCGACTAGACAGGATCTAATTATTGAAATTTGGATAATATATGTCCGGTCAGGTTCCTGTGGTAGCTTTATAAAGCATTGGAACTTAATTAGGACAATTATAATAATTTTGGGTTTAATTGTAATTGCAATAAAGTTTTATACTTGGTTGTAATTACTATGAAAGTTATAAATTTAATTGTAAGGGTGTGTTTGATAGGGTGGAAATGGAATTGAATTAGAATTTTCAATTTTAGGTGCTTGATACAATTTTTTTTCATAGAATTCGAATTCTGGATTGTCTTGAAGTTTCCAATTTTCTTGGTTTTTAAGGAAAATCAATTCCCACCATATATGGTGGGAAATTAGTTTTCCTACCTACTATAGCATTTTTACTTTTTACATTTTTTTTTGTTGATAATGGAAACAAATTCTAATAATTATTGTAAAAAAAAATATTTCTTTTTAAATGACAATTTTTATGTAAAACAAAGCTAAACGAACATCGAAAGATAGATGATTTTCTTGAAATTCTATTTTTGTTTTGTTTTATTTTTATTTTTTGTGTTGGCAATGGAAACAAATTTAATTCTCAATACCAGTAAAATATATTCCTTTAATTGACAATTTTCATATAAAATAAAACCAAATGAATACCAAAAAATACTTTTATTTCAACATTTTTTACGTAAAAAATTATACCAATCAAACACAATAATTTACAATTTTCAGGAAAATAATTCTAGGCAATTCAATTCTCTCAAATTTATTTTTTAGGCAATTCAATTCCATCTTTACAATCAAACGGACCCTAATTGTAATTGAAAATTTTGGACTACACATGTAATTAAATGTAAACTAATTGGAATTGGACTTAAATTAAAACTGCTACTTTTGTTTTAATTATGACTTTTGTTTGAATGTAGAATTATAATTGTATTAAAATTGTATCATATTTTTCTTTATAAATAGAGACTAGGTGGATCGAAAAATACTACAATACTCATAATTCATAATTTCATAGAATTCAAATTTAGAGAGAGAGAGAGAGATAGAGAGAGAGAGAATATTTATTTTTTTTACTTTCCAATTTTCCGAATTTAAGAATTAGTTTTTGGATTAATTAAACGAAAGTGTCCACACGTCGGTGTAGTCTTTACATTGGAGAATACCGTAGAAGGTTTGAAGGATTGAAGCATGAAGATTCTTGCAATTAAAGGAGCTGAACATTTGCGGATTAGAGTTAATTCAAAGGTTGATCATCGAATTTAAGTAAAAGATTCAAATCATTTAATTTTGTTATAACATATACTTGAACATCTAGATAATCCCGTTTATTGAATTAAAGAAATTTTTTAATTTCTGATTAATTCCGCTTCTGCATTTCAATAAGAAGTAAAGAGAAAAATGGATTCTACAAATTCAATATGCCTAGAAGCATATGTTTTATTTGTAGAGCAATCAGGGCAATTATATGCACTTTTGAGTGAGCAAATAACATTGAAAAAAACAGGGTCACGATCGAGGTTCGAGTTTATGTTGTGTGTATGCCTTAACCATGGATAACTTAGACAAGCAAAGACATAAAATTTGGCATAATTGGGTATGCATTAGAAAATTATTTCGAATGCTGATTTTATAGAGAAACCCAATATGGGCAGTCGAATAAATCAGATAGACAGAAGTGGCGAAGGCATAATTTCAATATAATTGAGAAATATATTCATGGCGGAGAAGGACAAGACCTGTTTCGACTATGTGACAAGGGCGAATTTTAGAAAAGTCATTATGTTGAGGGGTATGCACAAGAATTGTTAGATGGGTAATTCCATTTGAATAAAGAAACGAGGAGAGGGATTGATATTCTCCACCATTGCCAGTTTACAATGTCGGTATTGAAGTCCGAAAGAATTTTTTAACTAAAGCTTTATAACATAAAAATGTGTCATGGACGTCTAATTTTCGTTGAAGAGAAAAGAGACAAATAAATTTGAAAAATGATCTACAAATAGAAGTGTTTATTATCATTTATTGATCGAATAGGAGAACTTCACAATTCAAAGTGATGAAATTGATCTCCTGTCCTCAATTGGTAGGATAAAAACTTTTTTTTACTACTGATGTGGTAACGAAACTTATGGTGACCAATTGATGATTACTTTATATACCCCGGCAAAGAGGAAGCATTGGGAAAAAAATTGAGCAAAAGAATAAACCAAAATGTTTTTGACAACCAGAATGAAAATTGAGTAAAAGAAGTTGAGTATCAAAATGAAACGTAGCTATAAGTTCGTTGACTAGGTGCATATTTGGCCAAGCCTTAAAAGATAGAAGTACTTAAAGTTACTCTTCAGCTTAGCTATACATTATTGTAATTGTTGGCCTAAAAAAGTACGTCAACAGAATCTCGACTACCTCCCATTCATGTAGACATAATCTATACACCGGAACACCCCGTTAGGAGGCAAAGGCAGTCAGTCGAAAAAAAAGTTTGACAATCTTTTGCACTCTGACGATCGAGTCAACAACTGGACTTGAGAGAAATTGAGTGCAAGAAACAGGATAAGAGAATTTGATTATGGTTGAAATAAAAATACCTTTTTGTGAGTTGGATTCACACATATATAGAGAAATTAAATGGGCCAAGTGAGTTTAGTGAAATAAGCCCAAATCCAAGTCGTTTAATTAAATATGTCCAATCATTCGAATTGTCGATGCCGCATCGACATATATGTGCTCAGCTTTTCTCTAGAAGCTGTTCACAAAAATATATTTTTGAATTATAATTACCGTAAGTATACGGTTCATTAACAAGTAATAAAATGAATTTTGAGTTCAAATATCGTTCCACAGAGATTGTACTAGTTCAAATTCAAATTATCTTTGCCTTAACTGAAACAATAGAAATTTGTAATTTTTTTGATAAATTAAATGATCTACTTATAAATGCAAAACCTAGTTTAACTAAAATAAATGTAAAATCTAAATTAAATGCAAGTTTTATAGAAATATGATACTGAAAAGTGTATTGGAATCCCGAATTCCCTTTTATCAATCTCCTTTAACCCTGAACTTTATAAATTTGACAATACAATTCAATTATAAATATCAATATTCCTAATTTGTTTACAATCTTTCTTGAGTAGAATTAAACATACTTTTACATGTGATCCTAATTAAACATACTTTTACATGTGATCCGACTATATTTTTATAACGGATGTGAACATATAAAACTTTATTAATGGATTTGTGAATACTTAAAGATCACGTAAAGTATTGCGGTATATTTCTATATCATATTGGACTTTACGACAATTGATACAATGTCTAACTTATTTTTTTTATCTTTCGAGGGTAAAACAAGCCACAATATTCATACAATTAGTGATTAAGTAATTGTAGAGAAAATTAAATTGATGCCAATTATTCAATAATTAAAAATGTGTTTTAACGTCAAAAAGAAATAAATTTCGAAAATTAAAATTTCATAATATAAGGTTTATTGAGAAATCTAGTATAAAATAATTTAGCCAAACGTAATATTAAAATTAAACAAAGAAAAGATAAAATGCATCATCAAAAATCAACGGGAACGTGATTAATGTATTCAATTTTCCTCCTTTTTCCAGCTGCCCTTTTGTTTGCATGTAAAAATATCCACCCTTGTGCTCCCCATGCAGCCGCCGACTGGTGTATGTATGTCTCTCCCCCTTTTTAGCCGTCCCCTTCTTTTGTATATCGCCTCCACGTGCATATATATCTAATTTCCACAGCCAGCCGCCCAATTCTTTTTCTCTATGCGTGTGTATATATATCAGCAGGTAACCCCCTTATTTTTCCAAGCAGGCGGCCCCCTCTTATGTGGAAAAAGAGTCCACCGCCATTAGTTTCATGTCTGCCTTTTGTCCGTATCTATATGTGTGAATATAAACTATATATGCATTTTAGTCCTTATCTTCATTATCCCCTCAATTTTGATCCTCCAATTTTTATTCAAGTGAGGTTTGATCCACAAACTTTTATTTAGCCTGTGTTTGGACGCCATTATTCTACCAGAATTCATTTTTCCATCACATCAGGTGGGGCCTACGTTGTAGCATGTGAATGAGTGGGTTTATTCTTTATTCACCCTTTTACATTTCTACCCCCATTTGTCAAATTTCTAGGCAAAATGGGCTTGAGTGTTATGGGTAAAATAGGTATTGGAGAAAACCAAAAAATTAAAAAGGTCCAACTTTTGTCATTCATTTGTCGGGCAGTAGAAATTTTGACTGCTCCAATTACTGTATAACGATAAAAAAAATTCTACAAATGAGGTAAAAATTGGTATCAAACAAGGGCTTAATATCCAATTGATCATTTTTTTTTCCAATTGTTTCAAAATAGGTCAAACACTAAATCAAACAAAAATTAATCCAAATTAAATAAAATTCAATAATTTGATGATATAGAAGCTTAGTAATATGGCCAAAATAAGTGTACAAAATGCACTTATCAGATACCAACCACTTTGTGGAAGTAGTGTAGTTGAAACTTGGAATATTTCAAGACTTGCAATGATTATACTTGAAGTAATATAAAATTAGAAGTTGTAGCATCTCTGGAGTAATTTGCAAAATTGGGAGTCATGCCATACTTTAGCTTCCATTTTTCTGGCTGAAAAAGATAGCTAAAGTAAAAGTGTAGAACAAAGAAAAATGTTTTTCTAGTTCTAAAAATAAGTCTTTCTCTCCCACGTGATTTAAAATAAATGGCAGCCCAAATGTAAGCAAGAAAAGCATCAAACCCCAATTATGTGGCATGCACAGACGGGGTCCCATATAGTCGACGAGGCATCAACTATTTAATTGATTGAGCCTATTTAATTAAACAATTGCATTTTAGGTTTGGATTTGAGCCCATTTCACTAAACTCACTCGACCCATTTAATTTCTTTATATATGTAATTCACTTCACAAAAGGTACGTTTTATTCTAACATTAACCAAATCCCCTTATCCCATCTCTTGCACTCATGTCTCTCTGATTTGGTCGTTGACTTGATCATTGGAGTGCAAATGTTCATCGGACATTTTCTCGACCAATAGTCTTTGCCTACTAACGGGATGTTCCAGTGTGCAGATAATATTTACGTGGTGGGGGTGGCAGAAAATCTGTTGCTACATGTTTGTAGGTTGACAGTAATTAAGCCTAAAAGTTAGTTTAAGTAACTTGATTGCAAAATTTAACTCAAAAATATACTTTTTAAAAATAAGTCTTCACTAATATTTAGTAAAGATAATATTAAATGATATACATTAATCCTTTCTAATAAGTTAAACTTTAGATCAAATGGTTTAACATGATATCAGAGTATGTAAATGTATTGAGTTCAAGTCCTGTTGTCGCTCATTTAAATGAATTACCCATGTGTTAGATTTTGATGGTAACTTTTAAATCAAGTGGTTCAACAACATTTTATCCTTAATAATTTAAATTGACAAATTATTGGGTAATAGGTAAATTTTGACTTTATTTCGAGCAAATTAATACAATCTGCCTTTTATTGGAAAAATATTAGACAAACTATTAATGTTGAGGATAACGACCTAGGAAAGCAGATCAACAAAAAGAAATATTATTATTTTTTCTTGAAATTTATAGTAAAATACAATTGAAGGGAAGATGAACTGGCAGAAAAACTACGAAATCAATTACATTTCAAATCCAAATAGAGAATACAAGCTTTGTTTTTAATTTATAATTAGAAATGAACTTGTAGACTTTTAATTGGTTTTTCCACAGTTGAGCCTGATTTGCCCATTGGTGCCAGTAAGTGGGCTAAGATTTCCCATTTTCACCATAGCACTTGCAAAATCATTGAAAAAAGAAGCGGAGTTTGAGCTATAAGCATTCACTTGAGCATTGGTGGAGCCACCACTGAATAGCTGTTGATCAGAATGCAAAAGCCCCTTTTGACTTAGCAAATCCTTGAAGTAATTGTTATCGAATGACGTTGGAGTAAGGGTGTCCAGCGGCGAAAGATTGTTGTCGCCGCCGCTGTTGGGGCAATTCGCTTTAAGTGATGTTGCAAATGAGGCATTTATGTTGGCTTCATTGTATAGTCTGGCTCGAAAAGTTGTGCATCTTGCCTGGCCTATCGTATGAGCACCTGAATCAAAATAAATGGAGCAAATGATCACTAAAGACAGAATATAACTAGCCATAGTTAGAATGTTAAACATAAATATGTATATACCTGAAAGGGCTACCATTTCCTTGGCGGTGAATCCTTTGTTAGAGAAGGCAGAAATAAGGCCATTAAGATTCAAAGTTGGAGCTGGGATGTTGTTGTTAGCAGCACTCAAACTTGCAGAGGTTGAGTCCCTTCTTCCAAGTACGACTGCCCAACTAGGGCCTCCCAACTAAAAAATCAGTCAAAACTTGGGTTTAATATAAACGGTGCGTGTCATATGTTTAATATGTTAAAAGAATAATATTATCTAGTATTAGCTGTGTTAGAGTACTAGTCTAGATAGCCGCACTTGATTGGTTCAATTAAATGAATCGTGTGACATTATACTTAAGTGAACCTATCATTTAATGTCACGTAGTTACCATCTAAACTGGTGCTTGATATCAGTAGTACTCAATAGCATTACTCATGTAAAAAAGAAAGAAAGATTAGTGTATTACAGCGACGACAGAATCCCGAGCAGCAACAGCCAAAATATCAGCACAAGAAACAGTGGATGGACATGCTCTCTCGACTTGAGATTTAACGGTGTCGATCACATCCATTCCTCTCAGTGAATTAGCATTCGGCCCTGCTGTCTGTTCTCCGGTGAAGTTGGCCGTGTCATCCAACAATACTGATGCGTCGCATCCCTGTTCATTCATTTGTATTTCACCAATTAATTATTAATTGATATGAAACTTATTTAATCACTATCAATGACAGATTGTAAAATATTCAAAGTTCTTCCCCTTTGTTTTAATTAACTTCGTACTCAGAGATTAGTCTGTTCTGCATTTTTTATCAGACAATTCATGCAAGAATGAAAAGTTAGAAAAAAAAAAAGCAAGGTATGTAACCAAGAAACAAGAGCAAAACTATATATATTTGACGTTTAACCTCGAAACAACGTTGAACCCTTTATCTTTATATTCTTGGAAAACTTTTTAGAGTGTTATAACATTATATCATAGGAAAGACTTTCAAATGAAAAGTACACAAATACTGCATGAAAATTCCCCTGAAAACTGTTGAACACTAAATTTAAATAAATGAACGTGAGAGTTTAATCATTTAACAAAATCAATGAAAAAGCAATTAAAAGGAGAAAGGAGCTAAGGGTCTGAAACTTGCATTGACAAAACAATCGTGGAAATGAAGACGAAGCAACGATGCCCCCATGCGGGCTTCTCTCGATACTGCAGAGTTAACTGCAGTTTTGATAGTTGAAAGGAGATTAGGACATGAGCTCGAATAGAAATTAGAAGACAATTGTGCCGAGGATAATCCAAAAACAAGCACAAGTAGAATTGATCGTATAGCAAAAGCATTTTGCATGGCTGAAGAAGAAAATGATTTAATCCTAACCATTTTTTTCCAAGAATACGAAGAAATTTACAAGGATTTCTTAATTGTAATTCTTATTGTTTTGCTTACGGGGTTCTCGTTAGATTTTCATGCATTTATATAGGAGATGATTGAGAAAACCTATGTGCTGTAATCCATTTTGTTATGTGCTTAAGTCAACCTTCAACACACAATTTGCATATACTACAGATATTATCTTATGATGTTGAATGTGAACTTTTATCTTTTTCAACAATGTAGGCTAGCTTTAATTTGAATTATATATGAAATCCAGGCAATAATAAAAAATGAAGACTTGGGTCGACAAATTTAAAGTCGACTACAATATCACCTGTTTAATTAATTAAGGGAAATTTCTAAGCAACTTGGTTTCTTGTATTGGTTTCTAGGAGGTCAATGTAACTTACATTAAGAGATTTGGTGGTGAAGTTTTGTTAAGTTATGGAGCCTAATTATTGTTGGGCTCTAATTATCACCACTTCGTGGAGTTAGTCGCAAATCGACTTCCGCGATGAGCTTGTCGTGGTAGTTGGCCTGCCAGGAATTTTTTTTATTTTTATTTTTATTTTTTTGTGGCCGTGGGGGGGGGGGGGTTGCAAAGTTCCCGGGAAAAAAATTTTTAATTAAGGATTTTTCAGAAATTTGCATTCTTTAAGAGTCCTTGTAAAATTCTATTTTGCTTCAATTTATCTTATACATAAGGAGCAGTTCTTAGGCTTTATATATTATCATCAAATAGAGCAAAATAGAGATTAGAGGAGATATGATTGATATTTTCTCTTGTAAACATTTTTTTATCATAGTGAATTACTGTAGTAGTGGGAGGGGACTTGGTCTCATATTGAAACGAATCTTTATAAATCTTGTGTATTCCTAATTGTTTATTCGCTTTCTTTAAATTGATTGATTTTGGTGAGATAGAATTATGGTTTATAATTTTCAACAGACTTGATGTGGTGTTGTTAGCATTTCAAGTTGTACTTATAACCTTAATAGCAACAGAAACATCGATGATAAGTATTACTATATTATTATCTACAATAGTTATATATTCACGCCAATTTTTATTTTTTATTTTTTTTTTGCCTTTTAATTTGACGTCAATTATCTAGTTGAATTAAGTCCTAGATCCGTAAATAATATTTATAGAATTTTAACTTCATTTTGGGTGCTTTGCAGTTGAAGCATGCTAGTCAAATGATCTTCAAGCAATGTAGCCTGACCACACTCCTCTGATATGATGTCGATTAAAAAAATGACAATTTTAAAATCTTATCACTAGCAATGTACCAAATTTCAAAATAAATACACATATTCTGAATTACTTGATATTTGAAGAAGGTGGTGAATATCGAGACATCGATTGGGTTGAGGACGGGTTTCGATCAAAACAAGACTCGAACTGAGTACTTATCATTATTGTTAGCTGAATATTAACCGGTGACATTTTTATCGTCTCCATTTGAATTTTTTAAATGATCATGACGATTCCTAATATGTGCTTGTCCTAACAAGTTACTTCGTTTTTACGGTAAACAACAACAATAAACTATCAATGATTTATTACATTGAAATCCAAAAATGAAATTACATATTGTATTCATGAATCACCAAGTATAAACACTGAAATGGACATCTTCACATGATCTCTATTGTGAAAGTATATTATTTCCTCGTGTTTAGAGAAATGATTAATCTTCACTTAAAACTAAAACATGTCACTGCAGCAATTTTTTCTCATAGAATATTTTGACTTATATTACATAGTTTTCAACTTATGATCAGTAAATGCTTATAAAATAAGAAAAGTTCCTTGTATGAATTGCCTAAAAGTAGATTCTGTTTTACAAGTCATCAGTTGGCTTAATATTCCGTTTACATCCCTTTTACTATTTGAAATGCTCAACATTACAGCAGTATACACAATAGGTTGAATATCTATAGAAACGAGAAATACGATATGACGTGATATGTAAAAACACTATTTCTCTATAAAGATAAAAAGAAAACATACTTATCTTGAACTCTAATCACTTCTCTTAATTTTCCGAATAAGTTAAATCCTGAAAGTAAGTTTATTTATTTTTTATTGAAACTCACAATAAATTAATTTTTTTTTATTTAATATTGCAACAAACCTCATAACAACTTACAATTGTTAATTATAGTTTTTCAAGTATTTTGTCAAAAGTTTTGTTAAATTTTATTTGAGTTTCTGATTTAAAAAATACGAAAATTTTCATTGAATTGTCAACACGTTTTCCAGAGTTCTCGAAAAAAAATTCAGATTTAATAATATGTTAGAATAAAAAGCTAGTGGTTTAGAAGTTTCAGTCCCCAACCCCCATGCATCTTTATCTTTTTTATTCGACTCTTATGATCGGAAGTGTGAACGGAGCCAATCTTGTCTAGTGGATTAGAAAAATCGAAAGATTGATGGAAACTTCTTGATGGCCCTATTTGCTTTCAACTTTTTTACCTTTAAGCTGATCGCATGCAATACCTTAGGCGCCTTTATATTTAGTTTATGATTGTTTTTGTAACAAACCACAGAAGAAAGCAATATGAATGGATGAGAAACACTATTATTATAGATTGACTTTTTGCATAAGAAAAGTATTTCGGACAAAAAAAAGTAATAAATGTATATTGTTAGATGTCATAATATGGCAAATATTTAGTATGAAAGTAGTACAAAAACATAAAAAGGCACAGACACTAGGAAAATTCTGTACAATAAAAATAAAATCTATGTACACCAATGACTACATTGGATGTGATTGTTAAGGGATAAAAATTCCACATCGGTTAAATATCGAAATATTGATCACTTAAAAAGATTTTAGGATACTCCTCTTAATAAGGTTTACGTTTTAAGATGAAACTCATATCCTTAACATGGTATTAGAACCCATTAATCTTCAATGAGCAATTCGATCCGATTAAGACTCTAAAAATGATTACATGAATTTTAAGATTGGTCTACTTAAATGAGCCATCATCTTGCGGGAGGCATGTTAAGGGATAAAAGTCTCACATTGATTAAATACCGAAATATTAACTAGCCTAAAAAGATTTTGGACTATTCCTCTTAACAAGGTTGACATTTTAAGATGGAACCCCAGTCTTAACAGTGATCTTTGTCCGAAAGCCTGCCTCCCTCTAACCCACTCTTTCTCATTTATTTCCTTCAGTAATTAACTTCTATTCAACTTTTCCATGTAACTCTGCCTTGGACTGTTTTGATGTTTGTTCAGATTTAGAAATGCATATTTTGCCTGGAGATGTGTTAATGTGAATTTCACATCTTTGTCTCCTCACTTCGTGATAAGTCAGTACGAAGCATAACCCTTCCTTTCAACTTAAGCTGCACCGAATAGATGTAAACCTAATTTTAGAGAAAGTTGTCACTAAATATGTAGTAAACTAATTAGTTTAATCTATTAAGAATACATTTTATTAGAATAAAAAAAGGAGGTTTCATTTTCAAAATGTCGTTTTTCTTATGGTGGAACCGCGTATTATTTTTGAACGAATTGCTTGACTAATTAATGCATTCATTAAAGTCCTAATTGCCCCATAAAACTTTATATTTTATTATTCAAATTATTGAAAGCATGAAATTATTTAATATGGTTTTAGAAAAAATAAAAAATAATTATTTCAATATGATTGCGTTCAACTCAAATTCGATTTTAATAACTACTAACTCACTTGTATATAAAAATAAGGCATTTTATCACGTTAAGGAGGACAATAATATAGAATATAATCACAAACAAATATCCCATATCTTTTCTCCACATTTGAACAATCATTATGATATTTACGGTGCTTTAACTTCGAATTTCGACTAAATAAACTCACTGCCTAATATGTTAATAGGCCATATATATCCTATAACGTAATCCCATCCAATGTATATGGATATGGTCAAAATCCTATCGTAGGTACCACGTGTTTTCTACGGTTATTAGACTCGCCTTGTGCCGTGCGCAGCCAAGAAGAAAATAATGATCAAGGCATTAGGTACTCCATTAATATGTTGACTGAGTGTAGATTTGGTATTCTTTATGGGATTAAATAAAGTAATTATAAAGATCGTGGTAGTAACTACAATTGTGATATTTCCATGTCTTTGCCCTTTTGATTAAAGATTATTACTTGGCGATATAATTATTAAAATTGAAAAAATCTGGAGATATGTTTGGTAAGATAAAAGTGCAAAAAGATTGAGCAGCTAACCATCTATGACTACATATCTATTGAAGAAAATATTTAAATTATACATATCTAACAACTTAAGTTGTTAAATCAAGTGGTTCAACTTGATACCTATTGAAATGAATTATAGACTTATCAGCTAGGTTTCTATAGGAAAAAAATGAATCACGCCTATACATAAGGAGATGTGTCGAAAATAATATTTAAATGATATACATTTGGCCTTATCTAATAGCTTAAATTCGAAGATCACTTTGGCCAGCAATTTTATTGACATCTATATATGATTATATACTCACGTGGCAAGCCGTGTGGCACCCTCTGCACATTTTGCACAAGTTATGTCAAATATCAATATTAGAAGTATTCGTGTTTGCTTGAGGTTTGAAAGTTTACTTATAAGTAAATAAATCATTACCAAAAAAAAAAAAAAAAAAAAAGCGATTACTTGCCAAATTTGTTTAGGACTGAGTAAATTGCATATTTGAACTTTAAGATTTATTTTTAGTAATTTTTACTTAAAAAGAAATATATTTAAAAAAATTACTTAAAATGTAAATTTTAAGAATAGTCCAATATAATTCAAATCTGGAAGATTGTTTTCCCTTGTGTAACAATCTATCCAACTAAATATCATTGTCTTAGGAAAAGTAAAGATAAGTTTGAAATAAAAAGACTGGGGACACCATTATGATTTTGTCAAAGTAAATAACCATTTGAGGATGACAAGAACTTGATGTTTAAACAAACCTAAAAAAGTCATTAATAGAAACACAATCCTGCATGCACCCCCAACTAATACAAAACTGTCGTTTTCTTGTTTGGTATAATTTATTCCTACTTAGAAGTTATAACGCTAAAATTAGTTGACAATTTATGCACTAATTATTAGTAATCAAGCATGACAAATTAACATGATTCCATATTTTCAACAATGAATACGATTTTCGTTGACAACTCTAACACGCTTCATTTAAGTTGAAGTTTTTGCACCAATCAATGCAATGTTTGAAGTAATAAGATGTTTGGCCTACAACCGTTTGATTATTCGTAGTATCTTGCGAAAAATGAAATGTTAATTTGATTATCTTGAATTTATTGAAGTTGACATAAAATATAAACTCATTGTCGAAATTATAAATAACATATTTGCAAGTCGATAAGGTACAACTGAGAAGTCTTACCTGGCCTACTAATTTTACAAACAAAGAAGGCCCAAGTGTTATGTCAAGAGAGAAATTTCATTTTATATAATTATAGCTAGACTTTGTTTAAACATTATACCAAATAATGGTATCTCATTGCGAAATTAACAACGTTGCAAAGTTGAAGACTTTGTGTTTAACATTATGCCAATTTTAATAGTACCTTACTGCAAAATTATTAACTTTGCAAAGTTATTTAGTCTCAACAAGTTTGCATTCAATTATTATTATTATTATTTCAAATATATAAATCAAAATAAAGATAAAATTATGCATTGGTGACTCAAGCAACTCAAGGGCTTTAAGCAAAAAAATTTAACTGACCTTAATAACAAATAATTGATAGCAGTTCGTGACTAACAAAGTAACAATGCTTCCTCATATTGGTTACTGACAGGAATTCAAATTATCGATATAAATACTGTCAGTGGTCAACAATGCACCGCGATAGCAGTTTCCAATAACAATGGTCAAAGGCGGAGTTTCCAGCAAAGCAATAGATTGATTTATTAAAATATTCCTTTTACTATGACTCAGTGAGTGACAGAGTTTCCAGCAATAGATTGATTTATTAAAATATTCTTTTTAATATTACTCAGTGAGTAACAGATTTGCCACCAATAGAATAATTTATTGAAATATTCTTTTATGTATTACTAAGTGAAAATATTTCATAATTTTAAAATATTTTACTTGACGGTATTGGAGAAGAATTATTCTATTCAAGAAAATGAAATTTCAAGAAATTAAGTTGCCTAAATCGCGCTGTAGGCCAAGGAAAAGGCGTTCTTGAATAGGAAAGAATGAAGACAATGGAAATCTCAGTTCAGTGTGACATGAAGGCTTTCACTGTGATCTTACACCCTGACGATCGAGTAGTGTTGGTATTAACAATACCAAATAATCAAACTATTGATAGAAAATTAAAGAACACCAAAACTTTTTTGCCTTTAGTCCCGGATGTTCACCCAAAAATGGTTAATCACCACGTTGAGCATCCATCAAAGTGGTTATCACTCCAATCCACTAAAAATCAGCAAAGAATATCAGTACAATGATTACAACACAAAGAATCCTACAGATTTTGCCCTTAGACCAAACTTCCTCTCTGAAGATATCCTTAACAGATTACACCAATTAACTAAGAGTTACTACTCGACAAAGAATGGAATCAGCCTCTCACACATAAAACCTATGCTAGATTCACCAAGAAATGATTACAAATAAAAACCAGAGGTTTTCCTTTGAGAGAAAAACAGAAACAAAAGAAATGAGAAAACCCTAGAACTCTTGCGTCTCACAAAAATGAAAAGCCATTTGAGTATAAACAATCACAATACATCCAACGATTACTTCAGCACCACATGACATCATCCAAGCCATTCATTAAAAATGCATTTCAGTAAAACATGAGATTGCCCAACTAATAAGTAACCAAGTCACATTCCTTTAATTGCGCTTTAAAATTGGACTACAAGATGTTAAACACCATACTTAACAATCTTCACCTTGCTTGACATCTTGGATTTCATTGTGAATTGGAGGATAACTTTTCCTTTGATATCATTCACTCGGTATACCTGCAAAAGAATTTAATTAGCAAAAGTACTTAAGAGATTTAAACAAACCCTTAAATTTATGTAAAAGAAGTATTTTTGTTTCCATATCTGTTGGATTACACGTAGTTGAAATCTTTTCAATTTTTATGATTTCTTTCTCTATTATATTTCTTATGAAATGAAATTTAACGTCTGTATGTTTGGTTCTATCATGAAAAATAGGATTTATATTAAGATGTATAGCAGATTCACTGTCAGAATATATAACATCATTATTAGTACTGAAACCAAGTTCATCTAAGAGGTTTTTCACCTATATACCTTCACAACATCTGCGGCTACAATATATTCAGCATTTATTAATGACAAGGCTACAATCTTTTGCGGCTGCGATTTCCAATTTATGCAAGTATCATTTAAAGTAAAAATATATGCAAATGTAGAATTTCTATTAACACGATTACCTACAAAATCAAAATCTACAAAGCCTTTTAATTTAATTCCATTTTTGCCTTTTTGAAATATCAGCCGCAAATTAGATGGCTTTCCAATGGTATTCACCAAGATTACTTATGTATCTACTTAAAACATTTACAGAAAAGGCAATGTCAGGTCTAGTACAGACCATAACTTACATGACCAAACCAATTGCATTTGCATAAGGAACTTTATCCATTCTTTCTTTTTCTATTTCAGGTGATAAGTGTGTTTTTGCACACTTATTTAGGTCGCAAACATGACTTAAATATGAGCAAAATGATTGAATTATGACTTAATCTTGTACATTTGTGAATTGTAGGAAACAACAATGAACATGGTGAAATTCAGAAGAAAAGACGCGAAAAAGGACTAAAGTGACGCAAAGTAAAAGTTCAGGGACCAAAAGTGCAAATATCCAAAAGTTGATCCGATGAAAAAATCAAGAAATCGATTAGGACAATTACCAATTGACGATATCCTGGGGTGATGAAATGAAAAGAATGAAGAGAAGGTGCTAAGAAGTGAAGGATGCAAGTGGGAGGACCAAAACGCAATTTCTACCATAGTTGATAGTACTATGCGACCGCATAGTACTATTCTCTATGCGGTCGCATATTACCATACCGAAACCAAAAACGCTTGAAAAATTTCTTCTATGTGACGTTTTTACATGTTTTTGGGAGATTTTGAAGGAGAAACAAGGGAGAGAACAAGAGAACAAAATCGCGCCAATTGAAGATTGGATAGAAGATTGATTCGGGTGATGTCGTTTTTTTAAACATCTTTAAGTTTTGTTCTTTTTAGCATGTTAGGCTAGATTTATCACTACTAGGAGATCGATGAACCTTGTAATACTACGTTTAATTGTTGTTTTGGATTTTTGATGTATGTGAACACAAATTCCGGAATTGATTGATTTATTTCATTTTTATTTTCGTATAATTATTGTGCACGTGATTATATGATTGTGGTGACCTGTTTTATGCATTCGAAAGAAGAAAAATAGGTTCGACATAGAATAAATCATCATAGGGTCCGATAGAGGATAGAACTATATCTCTATGCCTTGTGTGAATCATTGGATATTCGTGAATTTATAATGCATGTCGGTATATTAGTATTCGTTATAGAAATATAGTCGAATCATATATTGGAATAGGTTTGGCATTGCTCGAGAGAGATTGCTAAATTAAAATAGGAATATCGATTCATCTTTTGTGAAATTGTGTGTCAAATTTGTATAAATGACAATTGAACGGGTATTGCTTGGGGATTCGTGATACTAGTGTGTTAGAACATCCATTAATTCTATAAAATTCTAGTTAAATTGCATCTAATTTATTTTGAACTTCGTATAGTTCTTCGTCCATAATTGCATTCAACGGTTACATTTTGTTAGTTAAAGTACAAAATTACCATTTGGTTGTCGTGTTTCGGTTAAGGTCATATTAGATTAATTCGAACTAATTCGATCCTTGTGGGATCGATACTTGGACTTATAGTTCATTTTACTACTTGTTAACGAACCGTACACTTGCGGTGGATTTAAAATTGGAATAAACAATTTTTCGCGAACAAGTTTTTGGCACCGTTGTTGGGGATTGAAATTTAGTTTTAACTTTATCTTTTGTGACACTAATTCGAACTTATCTAAATTAGTAATAGTTAGCTTACTAGATTTAGTTTATTATTACTTCAATTTAATTTTATATTGATTTTGCAATCTCAGGGCTTGTATATAAGGAGCACCTAATCAAGATTTGGTTTCCATAGATCTAGAGATCAAATGCGCATTCCGTCATAGGCAAAGAGAAGCAAGAGCGGCACAACAAATGGCTAACGAGCAAAATCGAACGGTAATTCCACTCAACGAAGGCATGTCAGTTGAAGATGATGGGAATACAGTACTCGGGGACTTCATGGCTCCGTTGGTGGTCCAAAGTCAATCTAGCATTGTGTATCCTCCATTTGGGCAACCGAACTTCCAACTGAAAACAAATGTGATTCAACTATTTCAGAATGGGCATCAATACCACGGGATGGCTAGTAAGAACCCACATATACACATATCTCGATTTTTGGATATGTACCAACACTTCAGGTACCAGGGTATCTCGGACGATGCAATAAGACTGCGTTTGTTTCCACACACCTTGCGGGATAAGGCACCTGAATGGCTGGATTCGCTTCCCGTCACAAGCATCACCCCCTGGAACGAGCTAGCCCACAAATTCTGTACCAAGTTCTTCTCGCCAGCAAAGGTAGCCAAAATGCGGCATGATATCTCTATTTTCAACCAAGGTGAGTCCCAATCATTTGAAGAGGCATGGAATCGTTTCAAGAATATGTTGAGGAAGTGCCCACAACATGGCTTTGACAAGAAGACACATATTAGATTTTTCTACACTGGACTACTTCCATCCTTCAAGAGCATGGTGGATTCCTCATCTGACGGGTTTATCTCCATGAGAACAATTGATGGAGCATGGGAGCCATTTGAGAGAATGGCAACAACTTCAGCCATGTGGTCTACAAATCGAGTGGTTCAGAAGAGATCGTCGGGGGTTTATGAAGTACATACTTATTCCGCACTATCTGCAAAGATAGACTCTTTGTTCCATAAGGTTGAGAGCATTTCACAGACCGCCACTGCTAAACAAGTCAAGAATTCGAGTTGTGAAGCATGTGGAGCAGACCACAATACTGTTAATTGTCCAATTCTCGCACAAGGGGTCGAACATGCAAATTTTGTGCAATGGGGTCAAGCTAACAAAACAACCCACATTCAGAAACTTTCAATCAGGGCTGGAGAAAACATCTAAACTTCTCATGGAGCAATCAGAATCAAAACAGACAACAAGGTCAATATCAACAGCAGGATAAAAAGCCACCATTGGAAGAGATGTTTGAAAAGTTCATGGTAACAACCAATCAATATATGGAAGCCAACAATCAGTTTATGCGAAAGACAGATGCAACTCTTCAAGACTAGAGTGCAGCAATCAAAAATTTGGAGACACAAATGGGACAGATGACAATCTCCATTACGGGTAGAGCACCAAGAAATCTGCCCAGCAGCACTGAAATCAACTCTAAGGAGCACGCAAAGGCTATAACAACCAGAAATGGAGTACAACTACCGGAGATACATGTCAAAAGATCGGTAGCTAGCAAGGAATCAGCACCAACCTCGGATGACGAAATTGTGGAACAAACTGAACAAACAACAGGGAATGTGGTTAAGGAGAATTCCAATACATCACGGGATGCCATTCCTATCAACCCTCATGAGCCTCCTATTTCATTTCCGTAGAGATTGAAAAAGCACAAATTGGATCAACAATACAGTAAATTTCTTGAAGTTTTCAAGAAACTACACATCAACATTCCATTTGCTGAAGCACTTGTTCAAATGCCAAGTTATGCAAAATTCCTGAAAGATATCCTCTCCAACAAGCAAAAGATAGAAGAACATGAAACAATGATGCTAACTGAGGAGTGCAGTGCTAGAATCTAGAGAAAGTTGCCTCCAAAACTAAAGGATCCAAGGAATTTCACTGTACCTTGCACTATTGGAAATTGTCATTTTGACAAAGCATTGTGTGATTTAGGTGCAAGTATTAACTTAATGCCTCTCTCTGTTTTCAGGAAACTCGGCTTGGGAGAAGCTAAAGCCACAACGGTTACATTACAGTTAGCAGATCAATCCCTTACACATCCAAGAGGGATCATTGAAGACGTATTGGTAAAAGTGGAAAAGTTCATATTTCCAGCCAATTTTCTTATCTTGGATATGGAGGAAGATAAGGATGTTCCACTTATATTGGAGCGACCTTTCCTAGCTACTGGAAGAGCGATTGTTGATGTTCAGAAAGGGCAGCTTATATTGAGGCTTGGCGAAGAGCAAATCTCGTTCAATATGTTCAAGGCAATGAAATTCCCGACTAAGTCAGACAATTGTTTCCATATCGATGTAATTGACAGAATAATTCAAGATACATTTCGGCTATATCATCCTTCCGATGCTTACGAGGCGTGCATTGCACATTCTCAATCCACTCACACTGATTCGAGTGAGATTGAAACATTTGCGCGATTTCTGGAAATTAATCTGCCATACATGCGCAGACGTTACTTCGAAGAGCTAGGAACCAGGACTACATAGTTAGTACCATCTATTCAGCAACCTCCCAAATTGGAACTCAAGAAACTGCCACCACACCTGAGATATGCTTACCCGGGGAAATCTTCTACACTTCCGATTATTATTTCAAGTACTGTCAATGAGGTGGAGGAAGAGAAACTACTTCGGGTGCTAAGGGAAAATAAAATAACCATTGGATGGTTGATTGCAGATATCAAGGGGATCAGTTCGTCGCTATGCATGCACAAAATACTCATGGAGAAAAAATTCAAACCAAGCATTGATGGTCAGCGGAGATTAAATCCGCACATGAAGGAAGCGGTTAGGGCTGAGGTATTGAAGTTGCTTAACTCAGGCATCATCTATCCAATATCAGATAGTGCTTGGATTAGTGCAGTATAAGTTATCCCCAAGAAAGGGGGTATCACAGTGATAGAAAATGAGAAAAATGAGTTGATTCCTACACGGACTATGACTGGATGGAGAGTTTGCATCGATTACCGCAAACTAAATGCTGCTACTCGAAAGGATCACTTCCCACTACCGTTCATTGATCAGATGCTGGAAAGACTAGCAGGGCATTCGCATTATTGTTTTTTGGATGGATATTCTAGGTATAATCAGATTCCAGTAGTACCTGACGATCAGGAGAAGACAACTTTCAATTGCCCCTACGGTACCTTTGCATACCGTAGGATGCCGTTTGGTTTATGCAATGCTCCTGCAACTTTTCAGCGCTACATGATGGCTATTTTCTCAGATATGATTGAGAAATTCATCGAGGTCTTCATGGACGATTTCTCAGTATTCGGGTCTTCATTTGATGAGTGCTTGGAGCATTTGAGTCTTGTGCTACAACGGTGTACGGAGACTAACTTGGTATTGCATTGGGAGAAATGCCACTTTATGGTACAGGAAGGCATCGTGCTAGGACACAGAATCTCAACAAAGGGTATTGAAGTGGACAGAGCAAAGATTCAGCTGATCCAGAAATTACCGCCACCTACATCCGTGAAAGGTGTTCGTAGTTTCCTCGGGCATGCCGGTTTCTACAGAAGGTTCATCAAGGATTTCTCAAAGATTACTAAACTGTTGTACTGTTTGTTGATGAAGGAATCCACATTTGAGTTCACAGATGAGTGTCTACTCACTTTTAACACCTTGAAGGAGAAATTGATTTTAGCATCCGTGATCATTACACCAGATTGGAATTTGCCATTTGAATTAATGTGTGACGCCAGTGATTATGCTGTTGGAGCTGTCTTGGGACAACGAAGAAATAAGATATTTCACGTAATTTACTATGCAAGTAAGACCTTGAATGACGCTCAACTCAATTACGCCACTACAGAAAAGAGCTCCTTGTCGTAGTCTACGCCTTTAACGAATTTCGATCATATCTCGTGGGATCAAAGGTTATTGTTTACACAGATCATGCTGCTATCAAGTACTTAATGGAAAAGAAGGATGCAAAGCCCCATCTCATTCGTTGGATACTGTTGCTTCAAGATTTTGACTTGGAAATCAGGGATAAGAAAGGCAGTGAAAATGTAGTGGCAGACCACTTATCTCGACTCGAGGCCACAGAATAGATAGAAACAGTGGAAATCAACGAAGTCTTCCCAGATGAACATATTTTTGGTTAGGGAGAGGCACCCTGGTATACAGACATCGTTAACTACTTAGCCAGGTCTATCTTGTCGCCTGATTACTCCAATCACCAGTTGAATTGAAATATTATTTCTGGGAGGATCCCATTCTATATAGGCGGGGGGCTGATCAAATTGTTCGTCCCTGCGTACCTGAGGAAGAAGTGCCTTTGATATTAGAACATTGTCATTCATCTACATATGCAAGGGCATTTTGGTACTTCAAAAACAGCAGCGAAGATCCTTCAATCAGATTTTTATTAGCCTACACTATTTAAAGATGCTTTTGAATTCGTGAAAAGGTGTGACTAATGTCAACGAGCCGAAAATATATCCAGGAGAAATAAAATGCCTTTGAATAGTATCCTGGAGGTGGAACTATTCGACGTTTGGAGGATTGACTTCATGGGGCCAGTTCTCCCATCCTTCTCTAATCAGTACATATTAGTGGCTGTGGATTACGTATCAAAGTGGGTAGAGGCCGTTGCACTGCCTACCAATGATGGGAAGGTGGTGATTGAGTTTCTCAAAAAAACATATTTTTACCCGCTTGGGATCTGAGTTTCTCAAAAAACATATTTTTACCCGTTTGGGATCACCGAGGGCTATAATTAGTGACGGGGGCAAACATTTCTGCAATCGTCAGTTCGAACAATTGTTGGCTAAATATGGCGTTAAATATCGTGTAGCCACTGCATATCATCCCCAAACTAGTGAACAGGTCGAAGTGTCCAATAGACAATTGAAGCAAATACTTGAAATCACAGTAAGCTCGTCATGAAAGGACTAGTCTAAGAAATTGGACGACGCCTTGTGGGCCTATAGGACTGCATTCAAGACCCCTATAGGAATGTCACCATATCGACTGGTGTTCGGGAAAGCATGCCTCTTACCTCTTGAGACATCACGCTTATTGGGCAATAAAGAAATTGAATTTGGATTTGAAGGCTGAGGGTGAAAAACATCTCCAACAACTTAATGAGCTGGATGAGCTCAGAATGGAAGCCTACGAGAATTCAAGAATTTACAAAGAGTGCACCAAGAAATGGCATGACATGCACATTCATAGGCGTGAATTTATGGTGGGGGCAGAAAGTGCTACTCTACAACTCTAGGCTTAAGCTATTTCCTGGAAAACTGCGATCGAGGTGATCTGGTCCGTATACTATTACGCATGTTTTTTCCACATGGGGTAGTTGAGATCACTCACGATAGTAAGGGGACATTCAATTGACAGAGTCTAAAGCACTATTGGGATGACGATTTTTCAAAGGAAAAGTCTACTGTTCATCTTCGACCATCAGAATGAAGCAACACGGTAAAGTTGAGCTATCGACTATAATCTAGCGCTGAGTGGGAGTCAACCCACTGTATCCTTTTATTCGCTTACTTTTCACATTATTTTCATAATTAGTTCATTTTCGCATTTACATTTTTCTAGGTCATTGGTCGTACATGCATGTTAATAGGATCGAATTATCATCTCCATAATTTTCTGGGCATACCCACATTGGTCAGTTAGTTTGATATGATTTTGGGGTGTTTGGGAGTATGATTCACGCATTTCTAGGTAAAAAAAATTTTTTGCTGGAAATTTCTTTTTTTTTTTTGGACTTCAGTGTGTTAAAAATTTTTTTTTGTCTATACGACCGCATAGACGGTATCTGAAGAGAAAATTGGGGAAATTCTTATTACTATGCGACCACATAAATTAGTACTATGCGGCCGCATAGTAGATCTCGATCATGGTTTTAAACCATGATTGAGCCATTCCATCTCCCATTTTTCCTTTTCTTGCCTCACACACCACACTCCAACACGAACCACACCCTTACTTCACTCTATTCCCCATCACCACCCCGATTTATCGACACTCCACGCCTCCATAGTGACTTCAAGGTGAGTTCGTTTTCCTTTTACCTCAATATAATTTTCATCTACTTTGGTTCGTCATGTAACTTTACTCTTTGAACTTGTTTGTGGAGAATGGGTATTAGGTAGTCGTTGAATTTGTGAATGTTGAACTTGGATTGTGTTTTGGATTGGTGGCACATCACATTTTAGGTATTTTGTAAGATTCCAATGCATGAATGTTACATGTTTGATAAAATGCCTAATCAAGCTTTGTGGTGCATTATGTGATATCTCGCATTTGTTATTCCAAATACATACACTATCATGCACATTGCGATCCATTACCATAAAAATTGAGCTCGAAACACTCACACATTAAGGCACACGTGTTAGGTTCACGTCACCTCATCGCACCCACTTCGTCCCTTGTGTTAAGTACCCGTACGACGTCCAATGAGCTTGAAAACTGAATATGTGTCACTCCACACTACATACTTTCATATGGATGGAGGTTACTCGGGAAAACTTCAAGTTTTCTAGATGATGTCCGGGGGCGAACATGCACACTTAATCGTCGAGTTACTTGTTTCATTTTAGTTGTTTGGACCTCCGTTTGTGTGTAACTTGTTATTTTGCCTTCCTTAGACATTTTTGAGCATGTCTTATTGACCTTTGCGTGTTACCACATTCACAACCACTTGAACGACCATGTATCACATTACTTCCATCTTGCAATGCATAAGCACATGGCATGTCATGGCACCCTACGTCCCATACTTTCCACCATTAATTGGCATACCAAACGAAGCCCATTTGCTTTGAAATTTGAATATGTGGTAGATCTCATTGCATACTCTCATATGCCCGAGCTTGCCCGGAGGAATATTGATATTTTTCAACGATGTCTGGGGCCGAACATGCGCACTCAGTCATGGATATGATTTTTTTTTACATGTGTTTTTTTTGGCCTAACTTTCCAATTTTTCACCTCAGCATTCTCTTTACACTTCCCTCTTTGTCATATTTTGATACGTGCACACCATGGTGTTCTATATACTTGTTGAAGCAAGTTTAGGGGGTTTGTAAACTATTTGTCTCACTTGCCTCATTCCCCCTATCATTTTTAATACTACAGTTTACTGACTACTGTATCTTTACCTTTGCAGAATGCCCCCAAAGCGTATATCAAAGGGACAGAAGAAAGTTGGTTCCACATCTGGCACAGCCCGGACTAGGGAACCTGAAGGGGGAGTCCGGCTTTTCTTTCTTTCGACCAAGCAGCCCGCCATGCCAATGTTGTCCGGGAATGGGCGCTCATCCCCGAAAGACCAGTTAAATTAGATGATTTCCCGGGTTTTGAACTGGTTTATCTAGTCCACAACTGCGGATGGGAGAAGGTGATTGAAAGACCACACCTCGTCTATGAAAACTTGGTGTGGGAATTCTATGGCAATTTTAATGCTGAAATAGACACACCGGGATCCGACAATCTGCATCGGACTTGGGTTCGGGGCAAATGGATCATGTTTTCACCTGAAGTAATACATGACTACTATCAGCTCACCTGGACAAATGTGGTCCCAGTTCCCCATGATTTCAACTAGGTTGAAGTTGTCGAAGTTTTATTGGGACGGGAAAATGCTTGGCCGCTCCCTACTACTGATTGGTATCAGATAGATCTCACTCCGTCTATAGCCATCCTATTGGTATTTATCTGCCACAACATCGAGCCAATCTCCCATCGAACGACATTCACAGATCAGAAGGTAGGTTTCATTTACCATTTAGTTCGAGGGAACAAGATCGACTTGGCCACTTACATTTACAACCAGATACACGTTGTAGGCGCATGGGGTGATAGACACACATCACTGATATTCCCGAGCCTGATAAGTGGAATTTGTAGAGCAGCTGGCATACAAATTGAGCCAGGGGAGGTACCGGAGAAACCAAGTCCTTTTATCAAACGCCTCACATTGGAGGCCCAGGATCGCGCCGGGATTAAATATCAGCAGAAATTGGAAAACGAGCGCCGACGACAGCAACAGGCTGCAGAGGGGCAAGCAACTGCGGACTTTGAAATGCCACAGGCTCCACCACCACCAGCTGATGTGGACACACAGTTATTACGGCAGATGTTTGCTACTATGACTAGACATGGGCGAGACATGCAGCAGCTTCAGCAATCCTTTGGGGAACTGACTACCACTATCCAGCAGGTGGAGACAGATATGGCATCTGCATGAAACTTCGCGTCCACTGCCAGCAGTGAATCCATCTCAGCACGTCGACAGATGAGTACCTTTGACGAGCGTCTGGGCATGTACGTTAGCCGGATGGACGGTATACAGTGGCGGGTGAATGAGTCTCGGGACTGTCTAGAGAATTTGGAGACGATGGTTCAGGCCATACAGATGGAGCAGACCCAGCAGTCTGCCATGTTGAGGGAGATCTTGTCTCGCCTTCCCTCTCCTCCTGGCGATGATGATGCCGGGCCTAGCTTTCCATCCCAGCCACCGTTTTGATCAGGGGAGTATTGTTTATCGCATTTTGATTTTTCATCTTCATTTTGTCCTTAAAATTATGTCGTTAATTTTTTGTTAATCTTACATTGAGGACAATGTATTAACTAAGTTTGGGGAGGGTGACATAATTTCAAATCTTTATCTATGTTCATCATTATCTATTTTTCATTACTGCATAATGCATGCGTGATGAGTGAAAAAAAATAAAAAATTTTACATTCTATTCAGTTTGTTTTATTCTCTTCATGCATGCTTGTGTGGGCTTAATAACCTTGTTTGCTATGATGTTATTATTGGACTAGTTTAAACTGTAAAACTTTGGATCTGGTGTTAATTAGACTAACTGATACTTGTTGATGCAACACTTGACATTATCTATGCACGCTATTCATGCTTGACATATTGGGTGAATGACTGAATTTTGAACATAAAGTAGGAAAAAAATGATAACCCTCTATTGAATTAACCCATAAACTACCTAAAGACAGTTTGATGATAGTTGAGCTATTATAAGAAAGCATTGAGATGAGCGGGGGCTCCGTGCATGAAATTTATTGTGTGGATTGCCTAGACCAGTGGGATGAAGACAAGGTGAAAATCTTAAATTGGGGGTTGGTTTTGGAAACTAAATGTCTAAAAAAATGACAAAGGGCACAATTTTTATATGTGAGAATAAAACACTTCTTTTCATGCCTTTATGACTCGAGCAAGTAAGCCTGTAAGGATATTTCAAAATCTGGTGCCCTAAAACCAACTGGTTTGGGAGTCACCGGCCCAAAGCTCGTTACATAGGTCATTTAAAAAGCAAGAGGGAAAGGAATTAATAAAAAATCATCTTATCGAGCCTTTATAACTCGAGTGAATAAGTCTGCAAGGGTTTAAAACCTGGTATCCTACAGCCAACTGGTTTGGGAGTCACTGGCCTAAAACTCGTTACATGAATTATATAGAAAGCAAATGAGAAGATGAAAATCAATCAGAAATTAAAGAAAGGTGAGAAAAACAAAATAGAGACAAAACATGACGAAAAGCCCTTAGATATTTGGTTGAAGAGACTGTACCTCTGAGGCGAGACAAGTAATCTAGTTTGATCTTGGGTGTCAAAGTAATCAAATTTAGGAGAGCCTTCACTTTTTGAAATGTAGACTTGTGATAGTAATGCTAAATCCGAACTACGAGAGGGTGAGTACTACAACTATATAAATTCCTAATCTTAAAACACAACCCTGGGATAAATTGAGTGAAAAAATAAGATTGGGGGGTTGTGTATCTCTCGAGTGAGTAAGGATATATTTGACCACTTGGGGTCGGGACTTAGATTTATCATAAATCTGATATGTTGGCATGAATTCACACACGCACGTCAATTTGCATTAAACAGGTAAATGTTGATGTCATGTTTGCACAGATAAATTTTTAAATACTCAGTCCAATCCTGAGCCACAACAGGGTATTAAGTCATGTTTGTTTAGAATTAAGTCACTATCTTGTTTGAGGACAAGCAATAGTTAAAGTCTGGGGGTTTGATAAGTGTATTTTTGCACACTTATTTAGGTTACAAACATGACTTAAATACAAGCAAAATGATTGAATTATGGCTTAATCTTGTACATTTGTAAATTATAGGAAACAATGATGAACATGGCGAGATTCAGGAGAAAAGACGCGAAAAAGGACTAAAGTGACTAAAGGACTAAAGCGGTCGCATAGAGCAAAAATTTAGGAAAAATTTAGTTTCCTTTTTCTTTCGAAACTCTTATGGAAACAACAATTTTAGGGTCCTATAAATACAAAAACTCGACTAGAATGAAGGGGACGCCATTTTTACATGTTTTTGGGAGATTTTAAAGGAGAAACAATGGAGAGAACAAGAGAACAACATCGCGCCAATTGAAGATTAATTCGGGTGATGTCGTTTCTTCAAATATCTTTAAGTTTTGTTCTTTTTAGCATGTTAGGCTAGATTTATCACTACTATGAGATCGATAAACCTTGTAATACTACGTTTAATTGTTGTTTTGGATTTTTGACGTATGTGAACACAAATTTTAGAATTGATTGATTTATTTCATTTTTATTTTCGTATAATTATTTTGCACGTGATTATATGATTGTGGTGACCTGTTTTATGCATTCAAAAGAAGGAAAATAGGTTCGACATAGTATAAGTCATCATAGGGTCCAATAGAGGATAGAAATATACCTCCATGCCTTGTGTAAATCATTGGATATTCGTGAATTTATAATGCACGTCGATATATCAGTATTCGTCATAGAAATATAGTCGAATAATATATTGGGATAGGTTTGACATTGCTCGAGAGATATTGCTAAATTAAAATAGGAATATCGATTAATCTTTTGTGGAATTGTGTGTCAAATTTGCATAAATGACAATTGAACGGGTATTGCTTGGGGATTCGTGATCCTAGTGTGTTAGAACATCCATTAATTCTATAAAATTCTAGTTAAATTGCATCCAATTTATTTTGAACTTAGTATAATTCTTCGTCCATAATTGCATTCAACGATTACATTTTGTTAGTTAAAGTACAAAATCGCCATTTGGTTGTCGTGTTTCGATTAAGGTCATATTAGATTAATTCAAACTAATTCAATCTTCATGGGATCGATACTTGGACTTATAGTCCATTTTATTACTTGTTAACGAACCGTACACTTGCGGTGGATTTAAAATCAGAATAAACAATTTTTCTTGAACATCAGGCCATTGGTCTATAGAAAATTTAAAATGACTGCCAAGAGGTAAAGTGACTTCCTTTGCTCATTTTTAAAATGGATCATTGTTGTGTAAGAAAAAGGCTGCTATTAGCTCTATCTCTTCTAATTTCTATTCCTAAAACTTTCTTAGCAGATTCTAAATCTTTTCATTTCAAATTCTTGTTTTAACTTTTGCTTAATATCATTTATTTCAATAATGTCACTGTTGATCTATGGTTAACTCCATTCTCAATGTTTTGATCATAACAAACAAGATTGATATTGTTTCTAACAATTTATTTTGAGTGATGATAGTTCGATGTTAAAATTTATCAAGCAACATATATTGGACTTGAAATAAAGATCAAATTGGAAGTTGCTTATGCATTCAAGTCAAATCATTTCAGACGAGAGTTTAAAAGATAAACGCCAAGAAAAGTCAAGCATTAAAGATCAATGACAAGAAAGATAAAGATCAAAATTTCGAAGGAAGATCTAAGACTTGATTTCTTAGGCAAAATGTGAAGATACTAACACTCAAAATCCTTCAATGCATTGAAAACAATTTTTGTGCATTAAAAGTCATTCCAATGTAATGTTTTGATCAAATATAAAAATGACTTTTAAAAGTGATATTTGAACTTTAAAAAATATTTTTATCATGAAAAATTAGTTAAAAATATTTTCCAAAGGCCCACGCACTTCAAAACTTTCAAATCGGAACAAATGAGGCAAAAACGTAAAAACGCCACACTACCGCGGCAGTCAAACGCCTAGAGAGGCGGTCAACTATACACCCTCTAACGATCCAGAATTTGACCATTCTGACTTTTGATTTTTGCTGTACAAATGGCTATATTGATCTTCCGGACAAAAGACGGTCGACCGGACTAGTCTTTCGCCAATACAGATTTTTTTCTCGTTTTTGAACTCTATAAATATCCTCACTCGTTCCATTCTTAAAGAGATTTCCAAGTGAATCAAAGTGAAATATTTTTGTTTTAATAATTTTTTGAGCCTTCATTTGCATTCATTCATTTGTTTCCTCATATAAAATTTTTTGATTGATTTAAATTCATTAATCATCATTCTCATGAAAGTTTTCCATCTTTCTCTGTGTTTAACTTATTTATGTCATTTTCAAAAGAGTAATATATTCTTGAAGAAGGTATTTGCACTTACATTGCATAAATATTTCTACTTCTTCATATTGAAAAACTTTGATTGTTGAATCAAATTTTTTGAATAATTTCCTTCATCAAAGTTTTTCTTATCTCTTTGTGCTCAACTTATTTATATTAATCTTCAAAGAGAGATATATTCTTGAAGAAGTTCTTTACACTTATATTGCATAAACTTTTCAACTTATTCATATTGAAAACTTTGATTGATTGAATCAAATTTGTAAAATTATCATATTTATCAAAGTTTCTTATTTTTCTCTTAGTACTTTATTTATTATAATCATTCATTAAAAGAGAGATATTTATTGAGAAGATTATCTAAATTTACATTGCATTTAATTATTCTCCAGCTTCTCATTAAAATACTTTGATTGGTTGAACTTAATTTTTTTCATCAAAGTTTTTCATCTAATACTTGAGCTATCATTTATTACTATTCATTGAAGTGTTAGTCTCTCTTAGTACTTAATTTATTTTGTATTATTTATCAAGAGAGGATTTGATTGTAAAATCATTTTGATAAAGTGTGGGTCATGTTGAAGTCTCGGAAAGCTCAACATTGTGTAAGGATCGGTGCTCCTTGTTGTAAGTCACCGTGTGGGTCATATTGAGGTCTCATAAAGCTCAATAGTGTGGGTCGTGTTGGGATCCCGGAAAGCTCAACGTTGTAAAAGATCAATGCTCCTTGTTTGTAAGTCACCAAAAGCTTTGTAGAATGTTGGATTGCACTATAAGTCAATCAATATAGTGAAAAAGACCTTGCTAATATTGGAGAGCTTGGTAATCGGGGACTTAGATCATTGTATTGGATCGAGCCTCCACAACATATCGTTTGGCTTCTATTCCCTTTTACTTATAGTTTTTACATTTGTTTATTACTCAAATCCTTATATTGTTCTTTGCTTGTTATCGTGTTTGTGGCTATTTGATTAATTGATTTATTTACTTTTGTATTGGTTTAAATCTAGAATTAATTTTCGAAAAAGCTTATAAACCAATTCACCTCCTCTTGGTTAGCTATCATTGGGTTTTCAGTCACACCTAGCAAGTAACATATTGCCAACATATAGTAAAAGATAATATGAATCAGGACCTCCATTACCTTTATGATAGAAACATGGGGTCATATTCACTTTTTTTGAAATTGAGACATTTGATAAAATTATCAAATATGATGTACCATTGCCTAGGGGCTTGTTTCAAGCCATAAAGTGATTTTTGTAAATGACACATAGTTTTCTTTTTCTTTTTGTTCAAAACCTTTTGGTTGAGTTATATAGATTTTTTCATCCAGATTTTCATACAAAAAGACAATTTTTACATCTAATTATTCTAATTAAAATCAAATTGTGAACAAGAGAGAGTAAAATTCTTAGAGAGGTATTTGACTACAGGTAAGAAAATCTCATTATAGTCAATTCCTTCTCTCTGGTTAAACCTCTTAGCAACTAATCTAACCTTGAACCTTACATTTTCTCCTTTTGAATCATCTTCTTTTGTTTTATAAATTCATTTGCAATCAATGACCCTTTCTCCTTTTGGTTTATTAACTAAGACCCAAGTCTTATTCTTGACTAGTTAATGCACTTCATCTTTCATAGCTGTTAGCTAGAATTTTGCATCTTTTCCTTTAGTGGTCTCTTCATAGGAATTTAGTTCATTGTCAGAAAGTTCTGAACACTAAGTGCAGTAATAAAATCTGATTCATTATATCTAGATGTTGGTCTTATTTATCTTATTTCTCTATCTCTAGCTAGATGGTATTTACCCAAGGGGTTTGCTAGCTGATCGAATTCAGGTTCATTGGCAGTTTCAGATGCTGACTCCAAGACAATTTCTTGTTCTTGGATGGGCTCCACCTTAATTTGGTCATTATTTTTTTTTGAATTTAAATCAGTTCGAAGAGGTTCAAATTGCATAAAAGATCTATTTAAGTCATTTTCAAAGGTGGCAGATCCTTTTATCTTTTACGCAAGGTATGTCTACTCCATTGAAGATAACATCCCTACTTATTATGACTCTATAGCCTCATTGACCTTTCAACTAGATCCTATATCCTTTGACTCCTTCCCCATATCCTAAGAAAATAACTTTAACAGACCTAGGCTCTAGCTTTCCTTCATTTTGGTGTGAATATAGAGCACAACCAAAAAACTTAGTTTTGAATAATCAATGGGGTGACCACTCAAAGCATGATCAGGTGTATCATAATTCAGTGATTTTATGGGACACCTATTTATTAGAAATGAGGCATTTTTGATAGCTCTCCCCAAAATAGTTTTGGAAGACCTGAGCTTATCAACATACATCTCATATTTTCTAACAAAGTCCTATTCATTGTTTTAGTTAACCCATTCTGTTGTTGTGTATAAGTGACAATCCTATGTCTAAGAATCCCATTATTTTTACAGAAGTCAGCAAACTCTTCATTGCAAAATTTAAGGCCATTATCAATTCTACGGGCTTTAACATTTTTATTTGCTTGATTTCAATAATAGTTTTCCATTTTGTAAAATTTTTAAAGTATCAGATTTACTTTTCAAAAGGATGACCCAATTTTTCCTTGAAAAATTATCAATGATAAGAAGATAATATTTAAAACTAGAATAAATATTTACTGTTGCTAGTCCACAAATCATCATATAAGTAATCGAGAATAGACTTTGATTTATAAATACTTATAGCAAAAGACCATTTCTTTTGCTTTCCATAGATACAGTATTCACAAAAAGACATTCTTTCAATTCTTTCACTTCCTAATAGGTCTTTTTTCTTAAGAATGTGTAAACTCTTATCACCAACATGCTCAAGTCTTTTATGCAATATTTTAGATTTTTCAGACTGAGAAACTGTAGCAGTAATGAATTGATTTAGTAAGGGTGAAGACTTGAAAACATAGATCCCATTTTATCGTTTTATTAGGGTAACGTTTGTTGAACTCTTTTGGAGTGTTAAAATGCCTTTATTTATGATTGTATTAAAACCTTCATCAACAAGTGTACCCTAAAGAGATTAGGTTTCTCTTTATGTTAGGAATGTACCTTATCTTATTTAAGGTTAGTACGTTTCCATTTTCTAGTTTTTAAAAACAACCTTACCAATTCCTTTTATTTTACAAGAAAAATCATTTCCCATTATCACTTGAACTCCATTGATTTCTAAGGATTCAGCAAAGTATTCTTTACAGAATGTCAAATGAAAAGTGCACCCTGAGTCAAGGATCCATTCATTTTTAATTGAGGATTGACAAGTCATATAGACTTGTCCATTTGAGGTTGCTACTTATTCATAAGTTATAGCAGCCCCACCTTCAATTTTATTAATATGTTTCAGTTCCTCAATCCTCTTGACACGATAGGTATTTTATAAAATGACTCATCTTTACACAAAAGTAACATTTCATCCTTTTAGACTTATTGTTATTCTTACTGAATTTAAATTTGCCCTTATATGGATTTCCAGAAAATTCTTTTGATTTCCCATAATTTTTATTTAGGAAATTATTATTATTTTTCTTGAAAGAATTATTTCCTTTAATATTATAACTAACTTCAATATTGGAGGATTTTAATTCATTTTTGAATTCAAGTTCTTTATTTCTTAAGGAAGAGATAATGATATCAAGAGTAAAAGAAATTCTTCCATATTCAAGGGTTTTTTCAATTCCTTATATTTATTAGGTAAAGATGACAATAGTGCTACAGATTGTTGGTCATGAGAAAGAATCTCACCACTGTTGGTGAGATCTTGAGAAAGATTGTTAAATCTGTCAAGGTTTATTTCAATGTCACTATTTGGATCAAACTTGAATTTTTTTTCCATAAGTAATGTTTATTAGGGAGTACTTTTGTTGTATAAAGAGATTCGAGCTTAGTTCAGATTTTGGCAGTAGTCTCAATATTCCCTACTTATCTAATAACACTGTTGGATAAATGCATGAAATTTGTACTCCATGCAATTTTTCCTTGTTCGGTTTTCTTGTTATCAGTAACCTCTCTACCCCAAGATTCATCAAGGGCTTTAACACATCTTTGTTACATTAAAAGAGTCTTCTTTGTTTGATTCCAGTGGCTAAAATCTCCTTTGTCATTTCAAATATCAAAATCAACTTTTGTACTTCCCATATTTTAAACCTTTAAAAAACTGTAAGTTTGACAATTTGAAAAGCAACAAAAAGTTTAAAGTACACCATGCAGAGAAAAACTATCAGACTCATGTACACACACTAAGTGTTAATGTGCAAAAATTTTCGCACAAGTGTACAATGTTAACAGGCAGAGAAACAGGTTACTACAGATAACCTATTCAAACAATATATCACTTTCGAAGTATAGAACTTAATGTAATCTTGAAGAAACCGTTAATCTTAGTAGGATTCTCACATGAAACCTAGACGAAGGAATATCCAAGAGGGTTTCAACAAAGAGTTTCAAAAATGCCAAAAAAATCGAAAGTAAATAATAGAGATAGGGTTGATGACTTGTTATCAAAGTATCTCACTTTGATAGTGTAAAATAGTGAATATCTAGACTATTTTACTTTCTCTGCAGATTGAAGATTTAAAAAATCGTTGTTGTACAGATCTATAAAGATTTGAAGTTTTTTCGTCAAGAAACACTAGAAAGGATAGATTGAGGTTTCCAAATGCAAATCGAGGTGCTCTAATACCATTGTTGATATTGATAGTCCCAAATAATCAAACTTTTGACAGAAAATTAAAGAACAACAAAGATTTTTCGCCCCTAGGACCGGATGTTCACCCAAAAAGGGCTAATCACCATGTTGAACATCCACCAAAGTGGTTATCGCTCCAATCTACTAAGAACCAGCAAACAATATCAGTGCAAGAATTACAACACAGAATCCTACAGATTTTTTTCTCTCAGATCGAACTTTTTTTCTAAAGATACCCTTAATAGATTACACTAAATAACAAAGAGTTACTACTCGACAAAGAATAGAATCAACCTCTCACACATGTAACCTATGCTAGATTTCACCAAAAACATCTAGAAGAAAATGATTACAGATAAAAATTAGAGGTTTCCCTTTGAGAGAAAAATAGAAATGAAAGAGATGAAAAAACCCTAGAACTCTCACGTTTCATAGAAAATGAAAAGTCATTTGAAAATAAACAATCACAATGCATACAACGGTTATTTCAACACCACGTGGCATCATCTAAGCCATTCATTAAAAACGCATTTCAGTAAAACACAAGATTGCCCAGCTGATAAGTAACTGGGGTCACATTCCTTTAAGGGGGGTTTAAAATTGGGCCACATCATTGGGCTACAATATGTTGAGCACCATACTTAACAAGTAGGTCGAAGATGGCTTGAAATTGCAATGATGTAAAGGCATTGATCACCTTGTACGAGAGCGCTCACTTGATAAATAGAATAAAAATCATCTAGAAATGTAAGGAAAAAACTAAATATTTTTTCAACTAATTTATATTTAAAGAGGAAAAAAAACAACGAGAGCGCTCACTTGATAAATAGAATAAAAATCATCTAGAAATGTAAGGAAAAAACTAAATATTAGTTCAACTAATTTATATTTAAAGAGGAAAAAAAACAACTAATTTCAAGATTGCCCAGCTGATAAATACTTTATTATATTTAAAGGGGGAAAAAACAACTAATTTTAAATAGATCGGATACACGATATATCTCATATGTTTTAATATTTAATTTTTCATCGTCAACTACAAAATTCAATCATAGTTTTTAATAAATCTAGGGTTAAATGAGTAAATCTTTTTTCTATTCCTGTCAATTCATTATCAATTGTTCACAAGAATTCATGACATAATGCGCATTTTGCATGGTTATTAATTATTTCATACAACTTAACATCTTAATTAGTAAAACATTTTCAATTAGCCTTATTTCTACATGTATCGGCGTGATTTATTTGCATTATAATTATGTCCCACCACCATCCTCTACGATCCGTCCTCATTTAATATCTCAGATTTTTCATAATTCTAAAATAGACTGCTTGTCCATAGAAAATTGAATGATTCATTAAAAACGACGTATGACCATGATTGATTCAACCCTAATCTGATTATATTGTTTTACTTCAATTTTAACTCATTTAACCTAAGCTAGTGATTTACAATAATCAGATGCTAAACTAGCCATCTTACCCTTGATTGAAGATTATCGAATATGGTGGACGAACAAGCAAACTTACTCGTTCTTAGCATGTACATGTTTTTTTGTGTAAATTTAATTTCTTGTCAATCATATTTGTAGTATAATCTCGCTCGTGTTGTCTTATATCAATAATTGTAGATTCTTACTCCACTAGTTTATGTGTCAATAAAAGCCAACTACTTTTGGAAATTCAGTCAAAGGAAAAAACCAATTTTGATTAGTATAAATGGCATTCTAGAAATAATATTGACCTCGACAACTAAATAAAACGACAAGTCACTCGTTCTCGATGGAAAAATAAACTGTGTTCTTGGCTCTACTTTTTAACCTCCATATGTATATTATCGTGTAAAAGTATTTAAGCCAATGTTTAACATTCTTTTAAATTTGGATAAATAATCGACCGAGCTCTTTAACCTTTTATCTAGTGTAGTTAAGGATCCTCAACATTTAAATTTGAGTATCTGTGTTTTTAACGAAATTAAATTTGTAATTTTGAGCCCCCACGTATCCAAAATCCTTAATATAGACATTGAATCACATACAACTTTCATTAATTTAACGAGTGTCCTCAATTAAGAATTTAATGAATTTTAAAAGATTAGAAATCCTAATAAATTTTGTGGATTTAAATATATTTCCACGAATTCCATAAGAATCTCATCAAATATGGTGATATTTCAAAAAATTTGGTTATATGTATTTCTAGGCTTGAAATCCATTCAAATCATTTAAAATCATTCTATTATTGAATTTCATTAAAATCTCAGCCCCTTTTGATATGGATTAAAATCAAAATTTTAATATATTTTGATAAAAGTTGATGAGATGTATGGTTAAAATTAGTTGTTGATTTTAACTTATTTTAAAATCTGGATTTTAATTTCTAACAAACAGAGTCTTAATTGGGGACACTTAAATTTTCATGGATTTCATTAAATTTCATTAAAATCTCAATTGAAGCATCTAAATTTGAAGGATTTTTTTAAATTCATCACAATCTCAATTGAAGACATCCCTTTAGATGGCAAATTGTCAAACCATTTAATATTTCTATCTAATTCAACTAAAAGTCCGCAATGAAACACAACACCATAATTATATGGAGAAACATAAAAAAGGAGAAAATATCATTTTCCTTTGTCCTTTTCTATAGGTTGCAGTATTTCATTATTTGTACATATACATCAAGCAATTCCAACCTTTTAATTCAAATTTTATAAGCATTTTGAAAAGTCATGTTTATGGTTATTTATATGTCATCCTAGAAGATATTTTCTGCATTTCGGATTCCATTCTACTCCCTCTAGTTATATGGGATGCTTGCACTGAAACAAATATAATCAATCTCAAGGGCTTGATATGTCAAGCTAGAGAGAGTAAATTTGCGAAGAATAACATTCTCACCATAAAGTAGACCCTCTATTTACAAATAATTGAGCTCCTTAATGTTAAACCCCACTTCTTAGTTAGAGTTAACATTGAACTTGTCTTGCACATTATTATGAAATGTTTTATAAGTTTTGTAAAAATAATATTTAAATATGCATGAATGTCAATTAATTTAGAATTGATACCAGGAAATACATACATGACAATGAATGTTAAATCATTTATTTAGGACTTGTTTGAGCCCATTAAATTGGAAAAATGTATTTTAGAATAGTAGATTGATGGAGATTATGTGGTTAAAAAATAAGGAAATTTTTTCAATTTGTTTATAATATTATTTTATTGAAAAATATATAGTTGAAAAGAAGAGAGGGGGGAATGTATTTTAAAGAAAATGAGAATAAAACATATTCTTAATTTTCAATTAAATAAAATTGAATGTTAATTAGCTGCACGTGAATCATAAAATGCATTCTTAAATGTAAAATCCTAATTAACTTGTAATTAGAATTAATAACACAAAAATGCATTAATGAAAATGAATATTAATTAAATAAATGTGAAATTTAATTAATTGAGAATTAATAACATAGAAATTATACATTAATGAAAGCGCACATATAAAATAAATCTATCAAATGTACATGTACATTATTGGTAACTGAATTGTTAAAAAAATTAAATATATACCGAAAAACGTTGAGTAAGATATTATTGAAATAATGAATTATAGTAGGGTTAGAATTGTTCAAAAAATAATTCTCACTTGATATTTAATTAATTTAGAATTAATAATAGGAAATTCATACATTAATGAAAGCACACAATCGAAATGAATCTATCAAGTGTTATATGTACAGATTCTAACTAAACGGTTAAATTAAATACATACTGAAAAATGAAAAATAAGGTATTATTAAAATATTGAATTATAGTAGGGGTAGGACCATATAAAAAATAATTCTCACTTGATGTGATATTTAATATATTATAGTTTTATTTAACAAACTCTTAAAACCTCTTCAAGTCCAAATTAATGTCGAATTCCTTTGTTTCCCTCGTTGTCCTTTATGCTTTTCTTTCTATGAAAATAATAAATAAAAACACTAAGGGAGTGTTTGATAGCGTGGAAATGGAAAAAAAAAAATATGGAATTGGAATTGAAAATTCCAACTTTTGGTGTTTGATACCTTATATTTTTCATGAAATTGCATTTCTTGGATTTCTTGGAACTTGGAATTTTCCTTGTTTTAGTGGAATTTGAATTCTCACCATACCATACTGTAACGATTATTATTATTTTATTTTCGTCTTTTTTTTTGTTGGTAATGGAAACCAATTATAAGAATTATTATAAAAAAGTATTTCCATTTAATTGACAATTTTCATGTAAAACAAAGCCAAACGAACATTTAAAAACATTTTTATTTCAACATTTTTCACGTAGAAAATTATACCAATCAAACACAATAATTTACAATTCTCAGGAAAATAATTTTAGGCAATTCAATTCCCTAAAATTTATTTTCTAGGCAATTCAATTCCATCTTTACAATCAAACGGACCCTAATAATAAAAACGACTTATCTCTAATTGAGAGTGAGATGATTAACAATGGCTTCCAATTTGTGGACTAAGAGTTCATTGGCTAAGAAATTGAAGAATAATAAATTTGATGGCGGCCTTTACTGGAAAAGCTATTCAAACATAATTTTGTGCTTTGAACTTTTGAACTTTGAAATTGATGCATTGTCAATTGTATGGTATGCTTAAAGGTATTATTTAACAGTCCACATATAATTATTTTGGCATTCATACTTCATGTTATTCTGTGTTAAATAAATAAAATACCTGCACAAGAAATCTATATAATAGAGGCAATTTTTTATTTTATTTTATTTTAAAGCAAACACCAGGATTTCATTCAACAATATCACGAATTGCACGATCAACGATGAAACTTGGGGACTTAAAAAATCTAGTCATGTCTTGAAAACATAAGAGAGAATTCTTTGCGAGAGAATGAACAACACTAATATTCACTTCATGCCTTACTATTGAGCACACTTAAGAACAAGATAATAATCTTTTTTATTTCACAGCATTATACAGAAAAAGAAAAATAACCCTTATGATTATTTCATTATTTTCATTATAATTTTACTTGATTTAAACTAAGGTCAAGTTGACAAAATAAAAATCAATTAGTAGTTCTATTAATTTGGTTGTTTGAGAAACATGACCAAATTACACTACACCAATTTTGGGTGGTTTAAACCACTCATAAATGGTGCCACCCAAAAACAATCAAAGCCGGTAAACAACTAATGGAGCAATGTGTTATATAGTTTTAGATTAGCACCAACCTTAACTATTACTTGTCTTTTCTCTCTTTACACCACATCAAATGTTATTGTATTATTGTACTATTCAAGCCATATAGAAGACGTGCTAGATGAAATGATTTCAAGATATCTATTTGAAAAAAGTTAATTTCTGAAGTCCTGATCTCATAGATGGTACATGTGGAGATAATTTTAATAATAGAAATTTAGGGATTCCTTAACAAGGTTCGTTTATAGAAAGCGGTTCTATACCTAAAAGATGCCGAATACATTCTCACTGTACAATATGAAGTTAAGAACACTCGCAGTCGTCGAGAGTAAGGAAAGGAAATTCCTAATCTCATGCATGTACATATTTGAATGGGAAATTTAGAAAACACAATGTCTGTATATATTGTATCACGTCACATATCGTGTCTTTTGAAATACAATTTAATTGCTGTTATTTATAAATGTTACAAAATGTAATAACTTTATCCTTATTTAACATTTAAAATTCGGCAGAAATTTTCTCTACGAAGTATGTTGCACTCAAATTACACATAGTATTCAATAGAGGAGAGAATTATATTCCTTTTGTCAAATTCACAAGATCAGACTCATATGGATTGAGAATAGACCTCAACTGAAGAAAAATAATGAACTCGTATTTACCAAGAAATAGATTAATGGTGCAAGATTGTTGATTGGTTTAGCTTTGAAGGGGCTAGATGCATTAATATGAATAAGAGAGTTAGATGAGGATCAGAGGCTTGATGCACATATGTGGCTCCAACAAAGATACTACTTACGATAATAGACTCAATACACTTTACCTGACTCGTGTAGAATTATCTCCAACCTAGATATACTTCTTATTGTAGAAATACTTTTCATTCAAGTACTATAAAATTATATAACAAAAGAAAACAAGTTGCTATTGAAAGTCTAAAAACTTTTAATATTGTTATATCGTTTACCTCTTATTTATGGACCGATGGTAATAAAAAAAATTATATTTTTGCTACGGCCCATTACATTGATCGCCTATAACTTCTACATAAAAGGATTATTGTATTTAAGTATGTAGAATATTCTCATAATGCCACTAACATATACATAATTTTAAAAGATATTATATTAGAATATGGTATACAAGAAATTGTTCGAAGTTTTGCTTTTGATAATTCTAGTGTGAACAAAGGTGTTATTAAAAAATTTATTAATGATCATAATCCTGCATTTATAAGTTTATTTTCCATCTATGTTATGTATGCCACATTATCAATTTGATTGTAAAAGATGGAATAGAACATTTAAGATTATCTTTAGATAAAATTAAACAAACAATAAATTTTATTACTGTGCATTAGGAAGAAAGCAAACGTTTAACAATTTGGTGCAAAGTATGGCTTACAAGATAAATAATTTGTCACTGAAAATAACACATAGATAAAACTCTATATATCATATGTTACATTCGTGTGACAATCATGATAAAATTATTTCACTATATTATAATGGTAAGTATATATACAGACCCGAGCATTATTTGGAAGATTGAAAATAGTCTATTGCATTTTGTGTGAAAAATTTCTTACACATTTTTTCGATGCCACAAAGTAATTTAACGGTGCTTATTACCCTACATCTTTGTTTGTTTTACAACACTTTTTCTACATTTCACTAACATTTCATGAATACAGGAATTCTCCACTTTTTATTGATGTATCTACTTTATGTAGTTAAAATTTCATAAATATTGGAAGGAGTTGCCCACTTTATTTCTTTTAGTTTTGATGATGAACCTTTGACTTAATTTAACTAGCACAAAAGCTATTATAAAGAGGATTTCAAATTTCATGAATGAGAAATTATCACATGTGCATATAGAATAAATGTTATGTAAAATATATAACTACTTTGTTGAAAAGAGAGGTCATGGTAGTTTTATTTTCCAAAGTTCTTTCTAAAAAATATTTCAACAAATTCAAATGATATGTGGAATTATTTGGACACCAATATTAGTGCTCGCTCATTTAGTTCTAGCTTATTAATATCTAGAATGATAGATGTCAGTGGTATAAATCTTTAAATTTTCTTTAAGTTAACTAGGTATAAGCACATGGACATTCATAGTGTATTACAGCCAAAAAAATTATAGGAATTTTGTCTTCTATCATGGTGGATATATAACGAAAGACAATATTCAATTGTATTAAAAATTGCACGTGATCTACTAAAACCTTCGATATTTACAGTAGCATTGGAGCTGCATTTAATTTAGGAGATCGAGTTTTATCGGACAAGCGAACAAAATTAGAAGGAGATATGTTTGAGACTTTAATATGTTTGAAGGACTAAGAATGTGCAGAATTATATATATTCAAGAACATGTTGGTAGCATAATAGTTGAAGAGTTAAAGCAGATCCAAGCATAGGATATTATTAGTTTTTAAATTGATTAGTTTAAAAAAATTCGTAATTTTTAAATTCATTTGTTTCAAAAAAAAAAGGTACACACGAAATATTTGATTTCGTGTACAATTTTAACTCCGTCAACGTTGAATTATATATGATCTAAAGTCTAGAATAAGGAGGAGGGTTGTAAGGTTATTTATCCCTTGTTTGATTTTCATTATTCTAAAAATTCATTTTTTCAAAACTCATTTCAACCACACATTCTTCAATAAAATAATATTACACATAAATTCTAAATTTTTCTTTAATTTTAACCACACATCTTCATTAATCTACTATTCAAAATACATTATTTTCCCCAAAATGGGGATCAAACAAGGACTTAATCTATAATTCGTATAAATTACACAAATTTTAAATTCTTTAAAGAAAATGTAACATTTGTCATGAATAAAAAATGAAAAAAAAAATTAGTTGGCTCGACTCGCTAAGGTCCGAGCTGAAAGTTTGAGTAGAGCCAAGTTGCTCAGCTTAGGTCGGGGTTAAAAAAGCTCGGATCATTTTTACTCTAGTCGAGCTCGAGTTTCGAGTTTTGACTTGTGAGTTGCCTCAACTCAGTTCGTTGACATTCCTAGGTACACCTTATTGAAGACAAAGTAATGTAGAAAGCTTCAAATTCACAATAAGCAATTTATGAAAATTAAGAAGAATTTAAGAGAGAAAACAAGAGAGAAAGTAGTTTGTATTCAATAATCAAATTTTGTATTAACAAAGGTTTAAACAATCCTAAGCTACATAGCAGATTAGTTAAAAATCTAATCCAAATAGGAAAATAAATAAGAAAATGATCATAATCTAACACATACTAGAATCAAAGAAATCCTAATTACTTTAATCCCTTTTCGTCTCAAATACTCTTTTAGTATTGCCTCATTCCTCATGGTGGATTAATTTGTTATGTGTGTGAAAAAAAATTAATACTATAATAGTTTTCTCCCAGCTATATAAAACAGAAACATGTTATATTTCAAATATGTGCATCATAATTATTATATAAGTATAAATACAATTTAAACAAAAATTATGTTAAACCAGAAGTTCATTGTCCTGAAAAATACTATTTAACCATATCATTTATACCATCCTGGATTAGTAACAATGTAAACATATTGAGAATTCAAATAAATATCAATTGAATAACCAGAAGATTCTCAATACAATGAATTCTCGTTTTCTGCTTGTTCTCAGAACAAATTAGTTACTAGACGATCACACTTAAAACGGGATTCCCTGAATTTCTAGAAACTATCATATATGGCATCTTTTCACCCCACATGTTGACCAGTTAGATGTTATTTAATTATACTGGATGCATCAAATGGATGGTCTCATGATGTTTATTATCAATTCTCAACTTGAAATTTGCAAGATTACTTGTTCAAAATTTAAGTTATGAACATATGTATTCAGATAATAAGTCTGCATCCAAATTTTTCATAATTATCTTATGTTAGTGGGATGACAATACATTATTTAGCACAATTAACTGTTGAATTTCTACAATAATGTCAACATTGATATTGAGAACAAAGCCTTTTCCATTTCTATTTAAGTATTTCTATTTTATATGCAGCAATACTTATATACATCATGCCAGCAATAAATTATCCCCGTTATAGTCGACTTCTAGAGAGGAGCCTAATAATACATGTATTGTGTTTTTCTATTGTGCAATATATGTGTGAATTTCTTCACCATAGCGCACTGGGATCTTTAATAAATGATAAGAATATATGTTGTATTTGAATTCATTATCAAGACATGTGATAATTTACTACAAGATTTACCAACTCTCATTTTGATAAGACAATTTTTTCTCAGCATTAGAAGACGGATCAACCAATTAGAAAGAATTAACATAATGCATCATTTGAGTTATATAAATTTTGGCATAAGAAAAATCAAAACAAAAATACAAAAAATAATTCATTTAAATGTATTTACTGGTGAGAGAGATTAAATAAATCTCATGTACCAATTATAAATTCTCCAACTCATATCGAAATCAAGAAAGGAAAATTTATTAACATTATAATTTGCTCTGAAACGTGATGGCATTTGATTTACAAAGAAAATTTGAGAAAATAGTAAAGATGGTCCCAATGAAGAGATATATATACTCTTGGAGAGTATATGCATAACTAATTATTAAACTCTAAAAATGTTCAAGTATCTAAAAAATTGAAAATATATAGATCTCTATAAATTATGTCTCAATAGAGAAAAATATAATCGAAAAGAAAATAGTCGACATTCTTTTATATATGATGTAGCACTTCATATAATTTACGGCAGTGATGATATTGAAAGAAATTCATCAAAGACTTCTGCGTAGACATTATTTGGCCAGATAAAAGCACACAATTCAAGAAAAGTTAATCTTACTAGAAAAATATGAAGTTTTTAGACCTACAGTCCTAACATCTAAAGATTTAAATCCAGTTATATTTATGCGAAAATGAAATGAGAAAAATGAAGTCTTATAATATAATGCACGATTCTTGACCTAGTGATTTTCACAAAGACTTTTTAAAATAAATGAATTCTGGTGGATATAATTACAAGTCAAAATCTAGTTAGACAGTGACGCATGAAATGTGATTATAAACAAATAAACCGATATGAATATTAATACTTTTATATAAATCCCTGAAACATTTAATTTACCAAGTATATACCTAAATCATAATGGGATTAAATATATGGTGTATTTTAATTTTCCTGGTAGAGGCTTTGTCCAATTGAATTTTCATGGCAAGGCTTTTATTAGGTCAACTTTCATGGTGTAATAAAAAAAAAAAAAACACCACTTATTTTATTCCTTCTATACAATTTTTCTTACAATGGTTTTCCCACTAATGTTTTAACGAGACATACTCTATGACAATGAATGTTTATAACCTATAAAACATTTGCTTTCAACATAATACTTTCATCTATGAGACTCTTGAAGAGAGCACCAATAAGATCTTTTAACCAAACCATCATTTTGACTGTAGTCATCAATGATTGATAATATCTTGTATGAAGATGATATTTTTGAATGCTATAAAAAGATAACATAGAATATATTCATTAGAATAGTAAAATTGAAGACATTTGTGCACAAGATAAGATTGACTTGATACAAGGATTTTCATTAATTGAAATCACAAAAGTAATTGTATTCTTTTTCCTTCATTCATGCTATGCCTTATTGGGATTTCTTAACAAAGTTTAACTAGGAAACATTTCATAAAATTTTGTAATCTCTTTCCTCCCCCCCCCCCCCCCACATTCTTAACAAAGTTTAACTAGGAAACATTTCATAAATTTTTGTAATCTCTTTCCTTTTTTCCCCCCATTTTCTTTCTTGTCTCACCGAGTGTTTGTCAAACAAAGTTTTTAACTAGACACATGTTGTGTAATTAGTTATTCAAAGGGAGCACTATAAATCAGTACTATTTGAGATTGACAATTGTGTTAGTGCAACCCTAATTATAGGCTATAAATATGAGAATTTGGTTCACAACAAAAATATAAGAGTTTTGATTCTTTCTTAATTCATGCGTTTTTATCTCTTTTCTCTTAGATTTGTAAGAACAGTAAATTTTAAAAATTTTAAATTATATTTATTATGAATATATTTAAATATAATTAGAATTAGAATATAAGTAGACTTTGAATAGCCATTGACGACATTCATTGTTGTTTTAGGCAAGGAACATTCCCATTTGAATAACAACCCCAGCCTTACTAAAATAGAACAATTTACGTCTACCTGAGAAAGAACATAACACAATAACAGTTACAACTTAAGCAGTTGGTACTCGTACCCTAGAATTAGAACATATGAAAATTTGCGTTAAATAATGCGGTTATTATGTTTAACAAGAATTATGTGAGTGAAATATATAAATTTGTTTTTGTTTGGCCAAAGTAAATGAAGTCTATATGATTAAAATGTCAAGACATGCTAGTGCGATCAAATAGTTGATTTTATTCAATGCTTATTGTTGAAATTTTACCTTGTGATCTCGTGCTTCATAATTTGATTACAAAATAAATAGTGGTTAAGTTATACCGCATGGTTGTCAAGAGTAAATTTAAGAGTATGTATTGAATGTGATTTAATTGTTGTACATCTCAAAGTATCATTCACGTGCTATCATGGCAAAGAAAGTGAAAATAAGAATCAAAGAGCTTGATCATATATCATAGGATGCATAAATTACGGTCTAAATTTGCACCCAGATGGTCAACAACTAAAGTGAAACTAGTGTCACAAGGACTAATTAGTTATTATACAACACCATTATTGTAAAGAGAGAGATTATAATTGCTCCACTATCATGTATTACAAGGTACCATAAGTTATCCCAAAAGTATATTTAACGAGGCACCAATGTCACCATAACAATTGTTACTGATCTTTTTTATTTACTTATTATATTTTTTTATAACACCAAAACAGCAAAACTATCGAATTAAGCCACCATGAACATCTGGATACAATCAATCCAGTTAAAGCTACTCAAGGAGATGGGTGGCATTGAGCCTCTCTCACCCCAAAGCTAGTTCAAGAGATAAGAATTTTTCTCACACTTATAAACTGAATGCTAACCACATCTACAACCGATGCAGGACAACCTTAATAATCTCCCCCTCATACATCGAGCCTTGCGGGAGACCAAACACGTCTCCTCCCACACATTGAGCCCTGCAAGAAACTAAACTCGTCTCTTCCTCACACAATCGAGCCTACGGGAGACCAAACCCGTCTCCCCTTCACACAAACAAGTATCTCCGTGATTGTTGGGCTGAAGACTTATTTATAAATTGGGCTTTGATACCAAATTGTTAGGTTTTGTGACTCAAATATGGTTAAGAATCTTGTGAGATTGCGTATTGATCTTTACTTGGAGAGGAAGATTTTATCCAAGTTGAACAAGGAAAGGAAATCCTCTTTCGGTCGAAGTTTTATGCCCAATTGCAACCCAATTTTAACATATTTTCTTACTTTTTAAGACTCTTCTAGAGTTTGGAACGTGGCCTATAAATACAAGGCTTCTTTGTCAGTTTCGTTTAAGCATTATTGCTGTATTTGTAATTTCTTTCCATATTGTCAGTTAATTTATATCGTCCATTTGCGATTAACTTTATTTGTTCTTCTTTACTTTCAATCTTATTTCTTGTTGTGGTCTTTATTACTACATATTGTGTCATTAATATCCTTTATTACAATCCCTCCGGGTCTAACACGAGAAGCTATGGAACAAACTTGTGGGTCACCATGTTACCTAGCTCGTCTAGGTACAAAAATGACACGAACCACGATTTACTTCTGCTACAACTACAAGAGCTACAATATCAAAAAGAACGTGGACATATGACAAAAAACTAAAACTAGAATTTAAGGACTTAATCACTGTTACGCTCATTGGTGAGTGTTACTGGTTATTACTTATATCATGTCAAGGTACTATCGTGATAATTTTGGTAGGGGCCCAGAATATTAGAGAGGAAAGATGACATCAATTACATCCATGATTCATGCTACTTACAGTTGCACATCAGCACATGAACTCCATATTTTTTCCCCATGATTTGTTTAGATAGTCATTAATGTTTATTATTTCAAATAATAATGGCTTGTGAAATTTTTGACATTGGCAAGGACAATGAGACTTTCAGTCGCAGTAGTTCTGAGCTTCAATGGGTAATTGTAGTCGACATTGGTCCCATTATACAGAAGGCCAAGGACTGTACGCAGAGGAGTTTACTTATATAGCCACGGTGCACTATGGTGCAGATTCTGTGGATCTGATGAATGTAAATATCCATACAGTCTAGGATGTGAAGAAAATAAAATAGTTTATTTAGTGTTAATGGAAAGTGTCTTTTCTTTTGAAGAATGCTATTTGTTTATGGTGCAGATCATTTCCATGTAATGTGACTACTGACAAGTCACATGAAAATGATAAGACCAATTGAATACGTGGATATGAGAATCATGCAATTGATCTTATCATTTAGGTCCGTTTAATTGTAAAAATGAAATTTGGATGGAAAGAAAACGAATTTCAAGAAATTGAATTATCTAGAACTTGTTTTATTGAAAATTATCAATTATGATCCATTTGATTGCAAAGATGAAATTGAATTGAATTGAAAACGAATTTCAGGAAATTGAAGAAATTATTTTCCTGGGAATTGTAAATTATTGTGTTTGATTGGTTTAATTTTTCACGTGGAATATGTTGAAATAAAAGTGTCTTTTGGGGTTCGTGTGACTTTGTTTTACATGAAAATTGTCAATTAATTGATAGATTTTATTGGTATTAGGGATGAAATTTATTTCCATTGCAAAAAAAAAAAAAAAAAAAA
>NW_019239167.1:89905-92922 GCF_002742605.1 Olea europaea var. sylvestris
AATAATAATAATAATAATAATAATAAGCTTGAAAACCAATTTTCACCAAAATCAAAGGAAAACCAATTCCTTCAAAACATGGAAAAGGGGGTCACGTGGAAGACAATATAGAAAACCAATTCTATGAAAATTTTACCTATCAAACACATCATTTGAGTGAAAAATAATTCCATTTTCCATGAAATTTGGAGCCTGTGAACCTGGCCCTTAATGTCTCATATTGGACATAATTTGTTTCAATTGCTAAAAAAAAGGGCTAGAAAACCAATTCCTTCAAAACATGAAAAAGGGGGTCACGTGAGGGACAATATGGAAAACCAATTCTATGAAAATTTTGCCTATCAAAGATACCATTTGGGTGGAAAATAATTTCATTTTCCATGAAATTTGGAACCTGTCAACCTGGCCCTTAATGTCTCATATTGGGAAAACTTTCAATGGAGAAAAGTAGCATTACTCGTTTCTTTTTGTACAGCCTAATGTTTTTAGTGCACTTTTAGACACATCTTGTAGTTTTTGAAAGGCAAGTTACAAATAATGGTGCTACAAGCTTTATCCTTGTTTGGGAAAAATTAAAATATTATTATAATGAAGATGAATAATGGATATTTGTGAATGTGTTACTATTTGACTTTGACTTTAAATTATAAAGAGATTATAATGAAATCCAACAAACACTTTGTATGTAAATAAATCTCACATTTTGTAGAATAAATAACTTTTTTTTTTTTTGGTCTGTTATTATTGACATGTTTTCATTATAATGCATAAAAAGTTAAATTTAGCCCTTGTTTGAGCCCCATTTTTTCACCAAAATACATTTTTCAACAGTGATTTGACAATATTTTAACCACATATTTTTCAATAAAATAATATTATACGTAAATAAAAAACTTTTCTTTATTTTTTAACCACACATTTTCCATCAATACACTATTCAAAAATTCATTTTCTCCACAAAAATGGGGCTCAAACAAGGGCTTAGTAATAAGGTTGTACTTTGTCCTAAGGTTGCGCAGTTCATATGGTAAGCAACCCATTTTGTAGTAGTTATAAGTAAAGTATGCATTAAGTGGTATATGTTCCCTACTCGCTAACAAAGAATAAGTACCAATGATATAATGTTACCTTGTGCATCAATGGTGTTATATAACATTATTCATGAAAATTACCACCCCAAGTTCTAGTCCTTTGATTCTTACAATCATAACAATAATAATTTCAATTACACAAATACTTTACATCATTAGAAAATAATTAATAAACCGTTGAAGACATATTAGTCTTGCTCATTGTTGACACTCCAATTCCTAATAGCTTGCAATACTGCTTGTTTAACAACCTGGGCATCTATGCTATCGGCCTGTCCATCATTCCGGAAATAAAACTCTTCTTATATTTTCCAACAAAATACGTTTGGGCGGTTAAATTCCATGCAGGCAGTAATATCAAAATATAATATTATTGTACTGAAATATTAGATAAAACAATTACATTAAAGTAGTCAGCAAAAAAACCAAAATATCAAACTCGTGGTACAAATTATGAGGAAGATTTCAGCAGGTCACACTTGATGTTTAATCAGGAGCACGAAAATTTTGGACGTATCATATAAATAATTCTTCAAAAAGATTTCTTTTTCTTTTTCTTTTTCGATTTTTTTGATAGTTGTAACTATTAACCAAATGCAGTTAAGAAAATCTATTCGCTTAGCCTGTTCAATAATATTCAGTTTTTTGTGTTACGGTTTAAATATATAAGCACTCGATTAAAAAGAAATGATGTATCGATAACCCTTTTTTTTTACCTCACTAACAGCTTCAAGACGAAAATTATCAGAACAAGAAACCCTAGCATCAAGCACTTCAAGGCCGAGTTCCTCAAATGCTTCAAGTATGGAGACAAGCAATCCGGGGCAGTTCTTTTCTGAAAACACATTAATTAAGAAGCCCTTCTCCAGCGATTCAACTTTAACCTGCTGGAGTATAATGCAGTAGAAATATTTTGTCAACTTTTCTGATCAACTGAATTATGAAAGAACGTAAAGGCAAAATCAGAAAAACAACAGTAAAAAAAGAGTCGTAATTTGGAAAATGAAAAGTATACAGCTGTTAAGGAGTTTTCTTCATTTGAATTTTGTAAAGTTACAACATCTTGATCTAGTCTTTCAACCCTTTCCTTCAGCTCCTCGATGTACCTTGATGCATCTACAACTATTGATGCTGTATTCATCTGTAAGACCACAAATATTTACTGTAAACAAGGAGAACAAACCTCTATATAGGAGTTTAATTTGTAATAAAGAGAAAACTTAGAAAATTTTGCACCCAGCAATTCACCATCACCTACTTTTCAGAATTAATGTTATTTGGAGGTGAAGAAAAAATACACGGAATATTAATTTCATGTTGGAGTACAAAAACTAAGAACCTGGACTAATCCATTGGGGAAGGAGTCAGAAAATTTTATTGGAATGGGCTAATATGAAAACTTTTTTTTTTTAATAAATATTTTTTCCCTATATTAATTAGGGGTGGGAGGCTGAGGGGACGACCACTAGCTCCACCCCTGCCTCCACCGCTCCGTCCCAGCTAAGTGTCAACTAATAACATCTTCACCATCCGAGAGTAACTATAAATGGGCATATTACTCGCACAAAACTAGTGCAAAAGGGAGGTACCTACCTTTGCCCAGTTTTTCTCCTTTTCTACCCATTCATATGGAAAACCAATATGAAGTTCTTTAGAAAAGGAAAAGGAAAATTGAGAATATTATTCATCCTTTCCTCTATATGATAACCTTAGGCTATACAGCAGATGTGTTTAAGATATCAAAAGAGAGAGAAAAAATTAATAAAATTTGAAAAGGTTTAGCAATTCTATACGCACAGCAGTGGAATTAGTAGCAGAACGAAGCTGTTCCAATTTCTCATATAGAGCGGCTTTTTTGTGCTCGTTCGAATCCATCTTTCCTTCTTCTTTGCTCTTCTCTCTGTCCCACTAACACACACGGAAGCA
>NW_019239167.1:96127-100720 GCF_002742605.1 Olea europaea var. sylvestris
TTTTTTTTTTCTCTTATTAGTAATTTCTTACTTATTTTAAATTTAAAAAAATAAAAAATATATTTTCTTTCTCTGTGGCTATATTGATTGAATTTTAGGATGTTCACAAATGTGTCGTTGATATGAAATGATGAGGTTGGGATTATTTCTACATTCCTTTGACTTGGTCAATTATCCAACTCATTTAGAGAGAAGTCTTGAATCCTAAGGGTTTTTTATATTGTTCAACTTTCAATGTTTCTAAAATTATTTTTTTCAAGAGATATCGTTGAAAAACTTAGACCCACAACAAATATATTCAAGATATTAAAATTAAATTTTAAAGATTGGGTGAAGTAAAATAAAATTTCTTTTTGCTGTCAGTCATAGTACCGTTCTAAAGAAGCTCCTACATTACGGGCGAAGGTTGTTTTGACAAACTTTTTTATAAGCCTGCGAGAGTTACAATGTGGGATCAATTAATTAATTTACTGATTCCCAACATTTTCTTCCCAAAATGAGCATTGTATTTCAACAACAGAGTAGTAATTTCATTTTTATTTTTTAAAATTCCAAATCACAAAATGCCCTATTCGTACGTATATATACATATAAGCAAAGAATGACAAATTAAAATTTATTATTGGTCGACTTTAAGGTGTATATTTCTTGATTTGATTGATTGCTATATCTATTGAACATATTATACACTGTTCTTGCGCAATGATCAGACTGAAACATTTTTTATACAGTTGTAACGTGCCAAAATAAGTTTCAGGGATTCTAATATGATAGTAAAGAAGCAATATTCACCCACTTTTTATAAGAGACAACCATGTAATTATTATTGACAACTGTATAGCAATTTTAATAGAATATTAATCACTAAGAAATTACAAACACTAGCTTGGAGATTCTGCTGAAGTAATTCTCTTTAAAAGTATGGTCTACTCAATAAAGCACACAAATCATACCTAATAACATTGCATTTATATATATACATAGGGCTCGTTTGAATTGAGGAATTTTCCATTTTCCACATTTTGACCTGTTTGATTGCAATTCATTTTCCTTCCCCCACCCATGTGACCCTTTCTCCTTGGTTTTCCAGCCCTTCTTTTTTAATTTTTCCCCATTTTTTTGGCATTTGGAACAAATTCTATCCTCATTTATAATAAATTATATCTCTTTAATTGACAATTTTATTAAAAAGAACTGAACGATCACCACAAGATAGAAAATTTCAACATTTTCAGGTGAAAAATTATGTCAAACAAACACATTTAATTGACAATTTTCAAAAAAACAAGTTCTAGGCAATTCGCTGGAATTTGCTTTCTTTCCACCCAAATTCCATTCTTGCTATCAAACGGACCCTTAGTTAAACTGGACTACTCAATATTTTCAGATGTTTCCTATTTTGTTTCTGCATTAAAAGGGTTTTCAAGTTTTGCATATATCGCACACAATGGTTCCTTTCATGAGAAGAGGTCTTTAACTAAGAGATAGATTCGGCCTAGGCTAGAATGACTAATAGGCTAGCTTCTTTTGTTAGGCGTCCTTTCTTGGGCAGTTTAGTTGCTTGACTGATTCAGTGATTTAGACCGATCTATAGACTCGACTCCTAATCCTCATATTCTTGCTTTAGCATAGTTCAAAATGTAGCCCAAGCTTGGGACCAATCATGCCCTACCGACCAATAAAATAGTTTGACTTATCCTAATTGAACTGAGTTTAATAATGGATGTGAGCAAAGTAGCATTATTTATTAGCCCAACCCCCTTTGAAGCCTAGAATCCTCACTACCACATTATTTTATGTTATAATACTATTATAATGGAAATTGAAAATAAATTAAGCAAACTTAGTGTGCATAATCTGGATGGAAAGGACATCTTGAAATGAATTTCGATAGTTATGAATGTCTAGTATATATACTTCTATCATAGTTGATAATAATAACCTATCTACAAAGACAAATCATCACGTACCCACCTACTCACATGTGTACATTAATCATCACAACAGAACAAATCACCATACAAACACATATCTTGCCCAAACTTGTCTCTTGCCCTAATTCCAATTTTGCATTTGTATAGGCTCTTGGAATCATTTGAGAGTTTTCTTTTGCCATTCGTTGAAACTTTTAATCATATATACTGTTCAAACAGACTCATTTTGTCTATCCTATGTACATTTGTGCGTGTATGTGTATATACACTCGCGCATATTCTATACATCAATACTTGGCTTCTTGGAAGTACCAAACATGATTTTATCAACAAATTATCTTATTAGTTGACTTAGACACTCTTTAAGAGAAGACTTCAATATTTGAAGAACCTGAATTCTTCAAAACAACAGTAAACTTTTACTTATATGTTGTAACAGGAAACTATAGGGAAACGTACAATAGGTTGGTACTATGCGTTCTTTTTATGGAGTTCGACCATGGTAATTCTCTAGAAATTTTCTTTTATTATGGTCCTCAAGTGACATCAGACGACGCTTTTTAGGGGAAGACTTCATTGAAGATCCGTAATTCGTAGAACATACTGTAATCTTTTACCTCTAACTATACTTTACTAATTTCATTAGAAGACCTTATCGTAGAATGATTAATAGAACTTGATCTTAATGTCGTTAATTTGTGTACTTTTCTTCCATTTGTATTAGTAGATGTTAGTTATCACAAGCATTCTATACATTGAGATCTAGTGCTTAATAAAGAGATTAAGGTTCACGCGGAAACTCTCACCCATCGAATCAGATCATCTCAGAAAAAAATAACATATATAGTATGATTGAAGTTCCAAAATATGCAGAACACATTCTTGGCCAACCAAACTTCTGCATCAATCATATTAAAGTTCTATAGAATATTTTATTGTTGATTCCTAAATAAAAGTATGAAATTATACAAATCAATATTCAAGAAAAATATTGAGTTAATATTCGTGAAAAGATATGACTGTATATACTATGGAAGAATTTTATTGTTATTTCGAAATCAATAGTGTAGAAATTCATAGAATTTGAATCGATATCTAAGTGTTCCATAGTCCGGCAACATTTATTTTAAAAATGTTGCCAAAACTCAATTTCATTGACTAATTGCAACATTCACTTATTCAAATGTTGCAATAGACCCTTTTAGCAACACTTAACTACCGAATGTTGCCTTTTATGTGTTGCAATAGACCATTTTTGGTGTAGTGTAGAATTGTTGTGAAATTTGAACAGTAAATTCATAACTCATTGTTCTTCAAATTCAATGATTTGACTAAAATTGAAAGGCCCATTCATGAGAAGTACGTACATGAACAGTAACCAAATTCTTGCCCCCAAAAAAAAAAATCATTAAATGTCAAAATATATATTTTGGAACGCCACGTCCAGACTCATCAATTCCTATCCCAGAAGTTTATGTATTCTTTTGAATCGGTTGTTAGTATAAGAATTTCATATTATCTCAATAACACTAACTGTATGATTATATTATATAATTATTCTAGAACACGCATCCACCTATCAATTTAAATTGATAAACTACTACATTTTCTTTAATTGATTGTTAAGTAAAGATTACAATCATTACAAAGTACATTTTCAAGTTTTGTATTTGATTTGCGTGTTATAGTTGCAACAAAAAATGTATTAATTGTATATTTTTAAGCAATATATTTAATTTGTTGTTGCTCCCAAGAAGTATAACATTATATTATTATAAAAGAATATTATCGGTTCCTGAATAGCATGATATCGCAATTTCTATATTCCAAAAGAATGTTGAGTTATTGTTCTTGAAGAAGCATAATCATATATTAAATTAATCTATTAGAAGAATAACAGTTGTTGTGGAATGAAACACGATTTAGATATATATTTAAATATTCTAATGTTTCAAAAGAATATTGTAGGATTGTTTGAATCAGTTTATAGAAATAAAAATATTCTAAAAGAATATTGTAGTGCTCTGGAAAAAAGCACAGTTTTATATTTATTAACATTCTTGAAGAAATTATATGGTTTTTTTTTTTTTTAAGAATTATAAATTTATACACTTCAATGTAAAATACTGTATTAATCTTAGAGAATTACAATTTTAATTAAATTGCTTTAAAAGATGCAATAGTTTATTGTTCGCGTGAAATGTGCAAGCGTATGGAATCGTTGTACAAGTAATATAAATAACTGAGTTTGAGTTTATCGTTCCCAAGGATATAAGGCCTAATATTTAGTTCGATAGCTTTTATCAAATTCAAAGTCATGTAACATCAAAAGAGATAGTTTGTATATTTTCTATATTAATCCTAAATTAAGAAAGCAAATAAAATATTTGTCTAATATGTGAATGTTTGTCTTAAAATCTAGAAACCCTATTGTCATTTAGTTTAATTCTTAATTCGTAATTTAGTAAATTCATGCATTCAAGACTAGGGGTGGGTGCAGGTCGGTTCGGTTCGGTTCCAAAGAGAATCGAACCGAACCAAAATTTTCGGGTATCTAGTAAATGGAACCGTCGGGTCCAAATATAATTATGGAACCGTTCGAGTTCGATTTGGTTCGGTTCTGTACTATAATTAATTTTTTTAACATTTATAACAACAT
>NW_019239167.1:100942-108915 GCF_002742605.1 Olea europaea var. sylvestris
CTTAGCCCCCCCCCCCCCCTCCCTCTCTCTCTTCTATTTAAATCTGCAAACGAATCTTCAAGATTAGACAAAACACGCATCTAATCCCATAATTAGAATGGATGAAATTTATTTAAAAAATGACTGATGGTGAAATTAATTCATATATCATAATTGAATATTGATTTAAATTGATATTCACAAGATAGATCTAAAAGAATTGGGCTTTCAAAATGGGATTGGTGGAACCACGCCCTGGTAAGTTCTTGGTGGTCTTGTGGATAACGTCAGCATAAAGCTCCATGACCGTCCTACTGCCTGGTTGACCACTTGTTATGCTATGACTCAAATTCTATGTGATTTAAAAGTTTGATTCATAGAACAAGCTTAGATAATTTTGGTTTGAAAGTCTGGATTGATAAGAGATTGAATTTCATCATGAAATGAGAGTTTGATTAGAGAAAGTACTTTGGAATGGATAAGTGTTTTGGAAGCATTGGGTTCAAGACGAGGGAATCGAGATGCCTAGCTAAGCGACAACAATGCAAAAGGAATATAGTAGGCCGGCGTCCCTTGCTGGCCAGCTGGCATCGCGACGCCACCTAAAGACTCCCACTTGATTTCTACCTTGACTTTTTGCGCTCTGCTTCATCCGAAACTGCAAAATTAATAATTTGAGAGGATTGTTTATATTTAGATTGAGAATATCAAATTTTGTAAAATAATTTTAGTTTAATGGTATATTGAAGTTCTCCTCGTCTATCCATGGATTTGCCACGTTTTGGTTCTACCTAAATCTTTTGTTCTTGTGTGATTCCAATATTTTTCATATTGCTTATATTATTCTCGTCTTTGTATGATTTTGAACAATTGGTACCAGAGTCGAGGTTTTTTGACGATTTATTGGGAGGGCCAAATTGATTATTAAAGCGAAGTTAGAACAGTGTTAATTGTTTTAGAGGTGACAACTATGAAATTTGAGATTTTGTTTTTGGATCGCAATAGTAGATTTTCTTAATGGTGGATTAAGATGTTGGCAGTTCTTGCTCAATTGGATTTAGATGATGCTCTGTTGGGGGTAGATTGAAGCCCTCGATAATGATTGCGAAGGATAAGCAACACAAGGAGCTAATAGTCCGATCAAAAATACATCTTCATCTTTCTAAATTGAAGCAGATTTGTATAACAAAGAGTTTGATTAGTAAGTTGCATTAGAAGCAGCACTTATATTCTCATCACTTGACAGAAAGTGGATATTTGGAAGATCATCTATCGATGTTCAAGAAAATCATTATTGATTTGAAGATCATGGAGTTCAAGTACGACGAAAAGGATTTGGAGTTAAATTGTTATGCTTATTGCTACTTCATAAATGACTTTTAGAGACATTTTTCTCTATAGTCAATATACTCACTATTGACGATATATATAATGCACTTTATTCTAAAGAGAAGATGAAGCATCTGGTCGTCAGATGTTGAAGTAAACCTTAGGCTTTGCCATTGGTATGATTATTATTATTATTATTATTTTATATTTTCTCCGTACACTAGTTATGTTTAATTGTATTTGTTTGTTCTAATACATCGTTGAATAACTTCATTCAAAAGTTTTTTATTATTTTCCTAAATCTTAACTACAACTACCTCTCTATTAACCCCCAACAAAAATTGTATAGGCACCAATTTAGTTGTTATTTTTATGGCATATTAGAGATTCGAGATAAAGGAACAGATAAAATCGATAACAAAACATAGTAACAATCAGGGGCAGACGCACTCTGCGTCCGCCACTGGTAACAATCCATACTATTGATATTTGAACTATAATTGATGAATAATCAATATCTGTATTACTCTTTTTTAGAGATTAAAAAGCATATGTAACTTCGAGTTCCTTGGCAATCATTATCAATCCTATTTTGTGGCAATGCGTATAAATGGCTTACTATTTAACCTTGACAATGTCTAGTTGAAGTTGCAGGGAGAATTATTGAGTTTTATTTCTCTCAATAACCTTGACAAAATTCTCTAAACATTTCACTATAAGAATTTTCACTTTAATGAAAACTGTCTTGAAAACTTTCTCAAAGATTCTTTCTCAAACCACCCACCTAAGACTTTTTACTACAAAATTCTTGTGGTTATAAGTGAACTTTCTAGTAGTAATTTTTATTCAAAATGTCAAAGCTGAACAATAAGTCTTAATTATTGATTTATTTGAAAATCCTACAATAGTTTTCAGTATTCCATCTTCATCACAATCTCTAATATCAAAACATCATCAGTTTTCAGATTTCTTTCCAATGATCTTGAACATGTTATTCATTACAATATTCTGTTTTTCCTGTTTATATCTTATCTTAACAATAACCCAACTCCCCAATTTTGTGTGTGCGCGCGCACAAACAAAACTTCCATGACCTATAATTGCACTAACAGTAAATGAAAGATACTTTTCGAACTCAAGGCGTTATCTGAAAACAAGTGGGTAAAAACGTGTGAAACTCGAACAAATTAAACAATTATATCTAGGACAGCTTTTAAGAATATTACAAAAGGACAAATTGACAAAAGAGAGAGGTGTCTAAAATCCCCCGTGAGATGTGTTTGGAAGCATTTGACAGCTAATAATATAATACAAACTGTATAAATAATGCAATTACATTACGACACATTCTTTAGTAACCTTCTTTAGCTTCGATGATTCTCGAAATGTCTCACCACTCTCTCAATCTCACTCAGATCACTGTTTCCTGAAAATGGATAAATTTTAGAAATAATTACAACAAAAGCCACGACATTTGAAACACTAACAAACTTTTTCCAAACCTTTAATTAGCTGCAACCGTTATCTCTAACATTTCCAAACTTTGTAGGTGAGGTCCTTTTGGATAGTTTCCATCTACAATATTGTCAGTTGACCAAAAATTTAACTTTGACTACTTTTTTAATATTTTAAAAATGGAAAAAAGAATAACTTTCTAATTATCACATTAAATAATTACATTTATTAAATTAGAAAATAAAAAATAAGACAAAAGAAAACAATCCTCTTCTACCCCCATCCCCTAGATTTTTGCACCACCACCACCATCTCCTAATCAACCACTAGCATCCCCACGCAATTAACAACCCCAAATTAGATCAAAATCATACCAATTTCTGTCCAAAACTACCTCTCAGGCACGGTTTTCTTACAAATTTGATCAAATCCATGTATGCCCATATTCATTGCACCTCACAAGTCGCTCAAGTTCATCAAGATGTGTCCATACATTTTCCCATAACAACAAACAAACAAAGAAAATCGAAATTTACAGGAGAGAGTGAACTCGTAGTGAACAAACTCATTTTTTAACGACTATGGTGGTCCCCATAATCACAGACCACCTGTTTTGGCATCCTCTCGTCAAGACGCACCTATTCCAACCATGATTCATCAGCAATTTGGGCACTAAGTGGATGAATAGGTCGAGACAGTTCATATGCAAGGCAACCCGACTTGTCCCCCCTTCCATTAAGGGTTCTACACTGTCTCAATCATCAAATTTGACCTTAATACCTTCAATTCAGGTTGGTAATACACTAGCAACTGCAATGGGTGGATGGTTGTGGCTGGTGGTTGGTTGAGGTGGAGGTGGCGAAAGTCGTGTTGTTTATTGTTTTGTTTTATCTTATTTTTTATTTTTTAATTTAACAAATGTAATTATTTTGTGATAAATAGAAAATTACTATTTTGTTAAAAATGTGATCAACGTTAAATTTTTTTCATCGGTTGATGAAGTTGTGGATGGAAATCGTCCAAAATGACCTCACCTACAACGTTTGGAAAGGTTAAGGGTGACTGATAAAAGATATCAAAGATTTGGGAAAAGTCTGTCAGTGTTTCAAATGTTTGGAGCTTTTGCTGCAATTATCCCTGAATTTTATCTTACACTAGTATTTACCCAAAAATTAAAAAAAGCACGAGTTGAGCATGGACAAGTGTAACAATTCACGCAATCTCATCCCAGATTATTTTACAAGAGATGTATGTTGTTGTATTTTAAAACTAAGTACATTTATTCCGTCTTTCGTGATTTAAAATTTTCATTCAGGCACTCAAAAATAAATTTATTTCACTGCTAAAAGTTAAAGCTTATATAAGAGATAGTATGTAACCATAAGAATTGCTATAGCTAAAATTTCATGGTCTAAAATTATCAGAAGATTAAACTCCATTGTTGAAAATAAGAAGAAAAAACTACTAAGGTGCCTTCAGATGAATTTTAACGTGCACAGAAATTACATATCAAATACATCGTCCTAAATTCCATGTCAATTATCTCTAAGTCGGTTGAAGTGTCTTCATATGAATTTTGGTTTGTTATCTATTAGTTATGTTATGAATTAATCGCAACATAATAAGAATAATAAAATAAACAAAAACAAAATAAGAATATCAAGATTTATGTGAAAATTCAAGATGGAAGAAATTCACTATAGTCAATAGTAATTTTGTTTACAACAAGATCTCAATACTCTTAATTAAACTCTAAAACTCTCAAGATATTGTACGAATGTTACGAGAACAATACAAACTGTGATTATATATATAAAAACCCCAGAAACCAAGTTGTAGATTCAAAAAACGTGTCAAAACACAAAATAGGTTTGGATTACCTAGTGGTAGGCGGGCGACAGCTCCACCACTCGAGCGACAAGTCTCAAGAGAAAATATGCAGACGCCACTCGAGTGGAAGTCTAGCGAATATACAACGTTTTTTCTTCCCGGTCAATAAATTCAATCTCTTCAAAAATATTTCAACCAAAACTTCAATACTAACTAGAATTTGGATCAAACTACAACAAGTTAATCAAAATAGACGACTTTTTTTTTTCTCTTATTAGTAATTTCTTACTTATTTTAAATTTAAAAAAATAAAAAATATATTTTCTTTCTCTGTGGCTATATTGATTGAATTTTAGGATGTTCACAAATGTGTCGTTGATATGAAATGATGAGGTTGGGATTATTTCTACATTCCTTTGACTTGGTCAATTATCCAACTCATTTAGAGAGAAGTCTTGAATCCTAAGGGTTTTTTATATTGTTCAACTTTCAATGTTTCTAAAATTATTTTTTTCAAGAGATATCGTTGAAAAACTTAGACCCACAACAAATATATTCAAGATATTAAAATTAAATTTTAAAGATTGGGTGAAGTAAAATAAAATTTCTTTTTGCTGTCAGTCATAGTACCGTTCTAAAGAAGCTCCTACATTACGGGCGAAGGTTGTTTTGACAAACTTTTTTATAAGCCTGCGAGAGTTACAATGTGGGATCAATTAATTAATTTACTGATTCCCAACATTTTCTTCCCAAAATGAGCATTGTATTTCAACAACAGAGTAGTAATTTCATTTTTATTTTTTAAAATTCCAAATCACAAAATGCCCTATTCGTACGTATATATACATATAAGCAAAGAATGACAAATTAAAATTTATTATTGGTCGACTTTAAGGTGTATATTTCTTGATTTGATTGATTGCTATATCTATTGAACATATTATACACTGTTCTTGCGCAATGATCAGACTGAAACATTTTTTATACAGTTGTAACGTGCCAAAATAAGTTTCAGGGATTCTAATATGATAGTAAAGAAGCAATATTCACCCACTTTTTATAAGAGACAACCATGTAATTATTATTGACAACTGTATAGCAATTTTAATAGAATATTAATCACTAAGAAATTACAAACACTAGCTTGGAGATTCTGCTGAAGTAATTCTCTTTAAAAGTATGGTCTACTCAATAAAGCACACAAATCATACCTAATAACATTGCATTTATATATATACATAGGGCTCGTTTGAATTGAGGAATTTTCCATTTTCCACATTTTGACCTGTTTGATTGCAATTCATTTTCCTTCCCCCACCCATGTGACCCTTTCTCCTTGGTTTTCCAGCCCTTCTTTTTTAATTTTTCCCCATTTTTTTGGCATTTGGAACAAATTCTATCCTCAATTATAATAAATTATATCTCTTTAATTGACAATTTTATTAAAAAGAATTGAACGATCACCACAAGATAGAAAATTTCAACATTTTCAGGTGAAAAATTATGTCAAACAAACACATTTAATTGACAATTTTCAAAAAAACAAGTTCTAGGCAATTCGCTGGAATTTGCTTTCTTTCCACCCAAATTCCATTCTTGCTATCAAACGGACCCTTAGTTAAACTGGACTACTCAATATTTTCAGATGTTTCCTATTTTGTTTCTGCATTAAAAGGGTTTTCAAGTTTTGCATATATCGCACACAATGGTTCCTTTCATGAGAAGAGGTCTTTAACTAAGAGATAGATTCGGCCTAGGCTAGAATGACTAATAGGCTAGCTTCTTTTGTTAGGCGTCCTTTCTTGGGCAGTTTAGTTGCTTGACTGATTCAGTGATTTAGACCGATCTATAGACTCGACTCCTAATCCTCATATTCTTGCTTTAGCATAGTTCAAAATGTAGCCCAAGCTTGGGACCAATCATGCCCTACCGACCAATAAAATAGTTTGACTTATCCTAATTGAACTGAGTTTAATAATGGATGTGAGCAAAGTAGCATTATTTATTAGCCCAACCCCCTTTGAAGCCTAGAATCCTCACTACCACATTATTTTATGTTATAATACTATTATAATGGAAATTGAAAATAAATTAAGCAAACTTAGTGTGCATAATCTGGATGGAAAGGACATCTTGAAATGAATTTCGATAGTTATGAATGTCTAGTATATATACTTCTATCATAGTTGATAATAATAACCTATCTACAAAGACAAATCATCACGTACCCACCTACTCACATGTGTACATTAATCATCACAACAGAACAAATCACCATACAAACACATATCTTGCCCAAACTTGTCTCTTGCCCTAATTCCAATTTTGCATTTGTATAGGCTCTTGGAATCATTTGAGAGTTTTCTTTTGCCATTCGTTGAAACTTTTAATCATATATACTGTTCAAACAGACTCATTTTGTCTATCCTATGTACATTTGTGCGTGTATGTGTATATACACTCGCGCATATTCTATACATCAATACTTGGCTTCTTGGAAGTACCAAACATGATTTTATCAACAAATTATCTTATTAGTTGACTTAGACACTCTTTAAGAGAAGACTTCAATATTTGAAGAACCTGAATTCTTCAAAACAACAGTAAACTTTTACTTATATGTTGTAACAGGAAACTATAGGGAAACGTACAATAGGTTGGTACTATGCGTTCTTTTTATGGAGTTCGACCATGGTAATTCTCTAGAAATTTTCTTTTATTATGGTCCTCAAGTGACATCAGACGACGCTTTTTAGGGGAAGACTTCATTGAAGATCCGTAATTCGTAGAACATACTGTAATCTTTTACCTCTAACTATACTTTACTAATTTCATTAGAAGACCTTATCGTAGAATGATTAATAGAACTTGATCTTAATGTCGTTAATTTGTGTACTTTTCTTCCATTTGTATTAGTAGATGTTAGTTATCACAAGCATTCTATACATTGAGATCTAGTGCTTAATAAAGAGATTAAGGTTCACGCGGAAACTCTCACCCATCGAATCAGATCATCTCAGAAAAAAATAACATATATAGTATGATTGAAGTTCCAAAATATGCAGAACACATTCTTGGCCAACCAAACTTCTGCATCAATCATATTAAAGTTCTATAGAATATTTTATTGTTGATTCCTAAATAAAAGTATGAAATTATACAAATCAATATTCAAGAAAAATATTGAGTTAATATTCGTGAAAAGATATGACTGTATATACTATGGAAGAATTTTATTGTTATTTCGAAATCAATAGTGTAGAAATTCATAGAATTTGAATCGATATCTAAGTGTTCCATAGTCCGGCAACATTTATTTTAAAAATGTTGCCAAAACTCAATTTCATTGACTAATTGCAACATTCACTTATTCAAATGTT